>NW_014009682.1:4416-5536 GCF_000611645.1 Monoraphidium neglectum
CCGTGCGGTCGGCGCGGCGGCGGCGCTGGGCGGCGGCCGGCCGCCGAAGCCGGGGACGATGTGCTACGAGTGCGGCGCCAAGGCGACGCCGCAGTGGAGGGAGGGGCCCGCGGGTGAGCGGGCGCCTGCGGCACGGTGGCCCGGGTTGGGGCGGGGCTGTGCGCGAAGTTGAGGGCCGCAGGAAAGCAGGCCATGTGATCTCAGGCGTGTCAGTCTGTGCTGCAGTGATTGCCTGATTTAGTCCGCCCTGCCTGCGCCATGGCTAGCGGCCGGACTCCCCCTCCTGCCCCCCCCCCTTCACCCATCCATGCTGCCACCCTCTCCACCCTCAGGCCCGCGGACTCTGTGCAACGCGGTGGGTAGGCAGGCAGGGGTTGCCTGCGTTGGGCTCTCACGCCTGCACATGAGTGTGTGTTTGGAGTGGCCGCAGCGCACGCACGCCCCGCGCACCGCACCTCGATCGGACCCGCCGCTCAACCGCCCGCCCATCCGCCGTCGCTGCAGTGCGGCATGCGCTACCAGCGCAGCCAGGGCAAGTGCATCACGCGGCCAAAGCCGCACGAATGGGGCGCCCACGGCGGCGGCGGGCCCCGCGGCGGCGGCGGCGACGAGTACCCTTATGGTGGCGCTGCCGCTGCATCCCCACCCCGGCGGCAAGCAGGCGCCAAGCGCGCTCGGGGCGGCGGCGGGGGCGGCAGCGCCGCCAAGCGCGCGCGGGGCGGCAAGGGCGGCGGCGGCGGTGGCGGTGGTGGTGGTCGTGCGCCGTGGGAGGGCGATGACGACGATGACGTGGACTACGACCCCTCATTCGACCACCGCGGCGCGGGGCGCGGCGCGGGCGGGGGCGGCGGCGGGCGTCACCACAGGGGCGGTGGTGGGTACGATGACGGGGACGATGACGAGGACGGGGGCGAGGAGGCGGGCGCTGACGAGGACGAGCACACTGACCACCACGGCGGAGGCGGCATGGACATGGGCGGCGGCGGCGGCGGCGGCGGCGGCGGCCCGTTGGGTCTGGACCTTTCGTTCTTCGGCGCCGCGCCCGGGCAGCTGCTGTCCGCGCCGCTCGCGTTCGCGCCAGGCGGCCCCCTCGCGCTGCAGCTGGCCGCCGACCCGGCGG
>NW_014009681.1:0-3414 GCF_000611645.1 Monoraphidium neglectum
GTTGCCCCCCCCCCTGCCTTACACATTGCACCTCGAACAGGGCATCATTGGCAGCACCTTCTTCCAGCGAGTGCAGGAGATCATATACCACCCAGAAGACCTGCCCAACATCCTGGGCGCCGCCCTGCCGACGTCGTCCAACTTCTTCATACAGTTCATATCCATGCGTGCCCTCTTCCTGGTCTGGCTGCGCATGTGCGTGCCGCACGGCGGCGTCTGGCAGAACTGGGCGCACTTCGTCTGCTGCCCGCCGGCCTGGGTCTCCTTCTGCAACACGGGTGAGGAGGCAGGGAGCTGGGCGCGTGCTTTTGCACGATGGCAAAAGCCAGGCGTGTGCCGAACACAGCCCGGCCGGGCAAACGCTTGGCGCGTGGCATGTGTCGGCGCCTGTGCTCCAGGCCGCTGCTGTCGCGCGCGTTATCGCATGGCTCGACCCTGCATTGAGTTGTGCACACTCAATGACGCGGTTACGCCATCGGTTTTCGGCCCCGATAATCCAAGCCCCTATACCCTTTGCCGCCCCCCGCTCCGCCGCCGCAGACCGCGACAAGTCACTGACCTACGGCCCCCGCACCCCCCGCTACGGCTTTGAGATGGGCCACGTCCTGCTCATATACCTCCTAGCCCTCACCTTCTCGGTCATCGCGCCCCTGCTGCTCCCCTTCTCCGTGATCTGGTTCGTCTTCGCCTGGGTGCAGTGGCGCCACAACCTCTGCTACGTGTACCAGCGCAAGTACGAGTCCGGCGGGCTGATGTGGACCTACATGTTCTCGAGGATATGCATCTGCCTCGTCACCATGCAGCTGTTCACCTTCTGCGTGCTGGCGTTCAAGGGCGCCTACGTGCAGGCGTTCCTCATCGTGGCGTTCATGCCGGCGCTGACCATCAAGTTCCACCGCAGCTGCCACCGGCGGTTCGGCCGCGGGGTGGAGAACGTGCCGCTGGAGCTGGCCAGCCGGGCGCCGCGGGGCCGCGTGCCGCCGCTGGTCTATATCCCGCCGCCGCTGCAGGAGAAAAGCTGGGGGTGGTACCCGGTGCGTTGGGGTGCCGCTGCCAAAATGATGGTGATACATGTTGCTTGGAGACTGTATGGATCCGTTGAGGCATTTCAGGCATGGATGTGCGCGACACACATACACTGCGTGCCACCACGTTGGCTGTGCTGAAGCCTGCCCCTTCCACTTCACTACACGCAGGAGTGGAACAAGATTTGGGACGGTTGGGGCATGCCTACCGGGGTGAGTGGCGAGGCCCGCCAATGCAACCGCATGTGCAAAAGCAAACCTTCATAACCCTGCACGCTTGCATGGACAGCTCGTACGTCACCGCCGGACGCGCACAAGCATCATCTGGGCGCGGCTCACTCCTGCGCATTCGCGCCCTCCTGCCCCGCAGTACTCCATCCCCTCGCAGCGCAAGCGCAGCGTGCCCGTCACAGCTGCTGCTTCCAAGCGCGACTGTTGACCCGGGAGACTGCTGTCCGCGGCTGCCGACGGCCACGGCCTCCATGACACCTGCTGCAGCGTAGGTTCCCACCATATGGCTTCCACCTGTCGGTGGTGCGTGGTGGTGGTGTGACATGATGACTTACGGAGACGTTTTTGTGTCAAGTCAGCTGTTGCGCAAGTTTGTTTGTACACGCCTCCTGGCGCCAAGCAGTCCGTCCTTCGTCGGTTCGTCCGGTGTAGAGGTCAGGGTAGCGCATGTCGAGCGGCCGAGGTGCAGGGGTGTGCAGGTTGAACGATGCCAAGCGGCACAGCCCACTCCTGTGCCTTCTTCTCCCCTCATTTTCGAGCGTCGCGTGGACGTGGCACGCATTTTCGAGGCCTCTTGCTGGCTGTTAGATGATTTTTTGAGCTGAAGACTCCATTTCGGCCCATGCGTGCTGCAAAACACAATGCGGTGCAGCTGCCGGCCTTTGCCATAGGTTTGTAGTGACAGACTCGTTGCCCTGTTGAGCGTCATCAGCATCCATCAAGCAAGTATGACCCCTGATGCGCCTGCAATCTGCCTGTGCGCGTGCACTTGTGGGTTCTGGTGCTGTAATTCGATTTTTGGCAACGTGCTTTGGCCGGCGGAGCCGTGGTCAAACCTGCTTTGACTGGCAAGCCTGATGCTTCAGCGGTCTGTTCAGCCGCCACACACTGCTGAAGATTGACGCAAACTCTCACAACCGCTGGCAGGCATGGAAATGAGCACGGGCAAATGCCACAGACGGTTGTGGCCTGCTCCCCAGAGCGCAGTCACCACCCAGCAACACCAAGCTGGATGGGAACGCACATGGCGTATGGTACATCCATCATGTGTGACTCCTATTGATGCTAGGATATTGCCCAGAGATAGCTTTTCTCAAACACGGCGTTCCGTACTGGAACACAGTTGATCTCACGATCTATACTCTACTCAGAAGTGTCCAGGGATAAATATCGACAGGTATCTGCCTTCATATTCCATGCGTGGCAAAGGAGGGCAGCAATGGGACGAGGATGATTTTTACGATGAAGAGGACGACTGGGATGGAGACTGGGAGGACGATTATGACGAGACGGCAGCCAAGCCCGCTGCCAAGGTGCGGCGCTGGGGCAGTGCCGTGGCCGCCGCTGCGTGACCGTCGTTACTCCGCTGCGTGCAGTGGCCCACCACGCCTTGCTGCCGAGCGGCCAGCTCCCCTCGCCCATGCTGACGCACATACACAGGGAGCAGCAAAGGCGAAGGCGGCGCCTGCCGCAGCAGCAGGTGCTTCCTCCCTGGCGCGCACCCTGTGCGACCCGCCGCCCCCTCAGCCGAGCGGCAAGCCGCAAAAGGGCGGTAGGACGCCGGGGTTGCTGCCGGGCTGCTGCCGCTCGATCACGCCGCTGCCCGCACCTTGCTGCGTCGCAGCCTGCATCGGCCACAGAGCGACTGCAGTGACCGCGCTCTCGCACACAGTTTAATGCGTGCAGCGCAGGCGGGCAAGCACGCACTCTCAACCAAACACCTCGCGATTATCCGCCATGCAACACCCCGCAGCGAAAGCCAAGGCGCCACCGGCCGCCAAGCACGGCGCATACCCCGTCGCGCCCGCCGTGCCAGCGGTCGAAGGCGCGGCCGCCTTTGACTTCAGCTCGCCCTCGCCGGACGACGAGGCGCGCGCTGCGCCGGCTGGTGCGCACGAAATCTGGGGGCTCGAGCGGCAGCGTCCATCACCTGCGGCCGTGCGCGTGACACACTTGATCTTAGTAATCTAAAAGCTGGTGGCTGCCAGGTGACCGCTGTGGTGCGTTCAGGCCCGCAGTCGCCCAGTGGTACGAAGCCCGGGCCTGATGGAAATCATCTCGTCATCCAGGTGTCCCGCAATTCGCGACCCCTCACGGCGCGGCCAACCCCCACACGGGCCCTCCTCCTCTGCACCCCGCCCCCCCCCCCCCCCCCCCC
>NW_014009681.1:3794-4966 GCF_000611645.1 Monoraphidium neglectum
CCCCCGCAGAGCGCAAGAGCGTCGGGATACCGCTTGCGCCGTCCCGCACCCCGACGGTGAAGGCGGTCAGAGACGCGCAGGAAGCGACCAAGCAGGCGGCGGCGCAGAGGGCGGCCGCGCCGCCGGGCGCCGCGATGGCGGGCCTGAGCCTGCAGGGCGCGCAGGCGGCGGCGGGCTCGAGCGGGGGCGGTGCTTTGGCGGCTGCGGCGCCCGGCGGAGAGCAGCCGCAGCAGCAGCAGCAGCAGCAGCAGCAGCAGCAGCCTGTCAAGCGGCGGAAGCTGTCTGACTATCAGCTGGAGCCGGACCTCGCCAGGTGGGCCGTCCACAATGGGGTGGGCCCGCTCGCAGGGGCCGTCAACAGACAGGACGGCACCTCCCCGCGCCCGGGGCACTCTGCGCGCCGCTGCCTGTGAGCTGCCCTCACTCTGCGCTGTGAGGGGAGGGCCCCTGGGCGCTGCGGTTCTTGTAACCGCCACCTCATCCCCCCTCTCTCTCGCCGTCTCCCGTGCGCCGCTGGTCCCCAGGGAGGTGGACGCCGCCCTCGCGGCGGAGCTGTCCGGCGCCGAGGGCCACCGCAGCAGCCTGCACCTGGTGGTGGCAGGCCACGTGGACGCGGGCAAGAGCACGCTGATGGGGCGGCTGCTGCACGACCTGGGGCGGGTCAGCCAGAAGGAGGCGCACAGGAACCTGCGGGAGGCGACGCAGGCGGGGAAGGTGCGCGCGAGCGTTGGCGCGCGCGCGTGTGTGTGTTTGCGTGTGTGTGTGTGTGTGTGTGTGTGTGCAGTGGGTTATTTGTATGGTGTTGTGGTCGGTCGTCCATGTGTCAGGCCCAGCCCAGCCCCCCCCGCCTGGGGCCTGCCCTGCCCGCCCCGCTACCCCGCACCCTGCTCTCCCCACGCCTATGCGCACGCTCGCGCCGCAGGCGTCGTTCTCGTGGGCGTGGGTGCTTGACGAGCGGCCCGAGGAGCGCGCGCGCGGCGTCACGGTGGACGTGGCCATGGCGCGGTTTGCGACGCCGCGGTACAACGTGACGCTGCTTGACGCACCCGGGCACAGGTCGGGGGGGCGGTGGCGGTTGGGGCCGGGGGCGCTGGGGCGGCGCGCGGAGGGGGCCGGAAGGTGGTGGGGGTGCAGCTGCTTGTGAGGAGGGAGGGGCCGGGGCCGCGGCGGGG
>NW_014009681.1:5124-5870 GCF_000611645.1 Monoraphidium neglectum
GGCCGCGGCTGGGCGGGGATGGCGGGCGCTCCCGAAGAGGGTCGTCGCGCCGCCGCGGCCGCCTTGGTGAGCGGCGGCGCTCGCCAGCCGTCTGGCCCGGCGCCGACGCGGCCTGCGGTCAACCGGTTCACGCGGCAACGCGCTTCAGGCCGGCCCCTGCCACATCCACCTCCACTTGCTACCACTGTTCGAACACACGCATACCCACAGCCACATGCGCTCACACCCACATCCACCGGAAATCCTTCAATTACCCTCAAACGCAGGGACTTTGTGCCCAACATGATCAGCGGCGCCGCGCAGGCGGACGCGGCGGTGCTCGTCGTCGACGGCTCCATAGGCGGCTTCGAGGCCGGCTTCGGGGACCCCTCCGCCCCCGCCTTTGCCACCGCCTCGCACGCGGCGCCGCCGGGCGTCGGGCAGACGCGGGAGCACGCGCAGCTGACGCGCAGCCTGGGGGTGGACCAGATGGCGGTCGTGATTACTAAGCTCGACACGTGCGGCTACTCGCAGGCGCGCACGGGGTGGCGTTTGGGGAGGGGCGGCTCTGTTGGGGGGCGCTGCCGGGGGCGGGTCGCTCCTGGGAGCAGGGGTGACGCAGTCGTGCTGTCACACATCGCTCACGTGGCTAGTTGGTGGGCTCTCAACACACTCATCAGCATGCTCAGCCCAGCCTCCAACACACACACACACACACACACACACACACACACACACACACACACACACACACACACACACACACA
>NW_014009680.1:1456-3393 GCF_000611645.1 Monoraphidium neglectum
GGGGGGCGAGGGCGGCAGTGGCGGCGGCGGCGTTGGCGCCGGCGACGACAGCGGCGGCGACGGCGCTGAGGCCAACGGCGGCAGCGGCGGCGCAGTCGCCAATAGTGGCGGCGCTGTCGCAAACGGCAGCAGCGGCAGTGGTGGCGGCGGCGGCGGTGGCGATGCGTGAGGGGCCCGGCGGGCGGCTGGCGCCGAGCGGCGGGGGCTCTGGCTGGGAGTGAGGAGCAGCGGGCGCAGTCCAGGGCCTCTGTTGCAGAGTTCACGCACAGTCCGCGTGCCTGCAATTTCAAGGGGACCTGCGCTGCTGCGCGCGGCTTGCGCACTTCCTTGGGTGCCACTGCAGTCGGGTTGAGGACGAGAGTGGCGATCATTGCAGGGGTTGCGCGGTCATGAGAGTGTCCAACTTGCTCTGTTTCTGGTACGTACTCTGTAACATGCTTGCTGTCATGTGTATACCGCTTGGGTCCCGCTTGTTGCGGAGGTGGGGTAACGGGCGGCAAAGGCGGATGCAAGTTCGAGGCAAGCAAGCTGCTCAGCTTGACCGTTGCACCGTACTGCCAACTGCCAGCTTGACTTGAGCTGGCCAATCAACGCACCGAATGCAACACGTTTGCAGGTAGCTGAGTGCATTCCAGGTAGATGTGTCATGTCAAGTGTTGGATTCGTGGTCTTGAAGGATTCGACAGTCAGAGTGATGACAACTGGCAACGGTGCCGCCGCTGTGGTGCTGCCACTGGGCCATGCGATCTGCTGACAGCTACATAAGTAGCTTAGTGACTGATGTCTGTAATAGAGTCTCAACAACAAGTATAGCGTCATTTTTCGCCTCTTTGCTAGCAAGAAGTGTGTTGTGGCAGGCCAAGCCCATGGAGGGTAGCTGAAGGGCAGCTACGAACTCTGTGCTCGCAGAGTCTTATTCCACCAGAGGCATCTGATCATGCCGCAATACACAGAATCTTTCACGTTTGTTTGATAGTCTATTCTTGACTGACGCTCGACCGGAGCCGTTGCGCGCGTGAATTTTTGCCTGCTTACAACACAGCCCTCTCGAGTGCGTAAATTTGCAGTGAGATCAAGTTTCTGCGCTGCGCTGCGCTTGGCACGCCACCCTGCGCCCGCGAGCGGCGCAGCGCGCCCCACATCGCATGATCAGCATGCGAGCCGCGGTAGTAGCGCTGCTCGCTCCCAGCGCCGAGCCAGGCATCCGATAGGCCGCGCCACGTTGGCCCCCGCCTGCTACCGAGCCGCGCAAGCGCCTTTGCCAGTGTCGCCGACGGACGCTGATCCGCCCGCCGCCAACAGCGCATGCGATGCCGCCCCCCCTCCACCCACCCGCTGCCGTGCAGTAGCCGCAGCCATGGCCCCCAAGGTCGGCGAGAAGGGCCCCGCAAAGAAGGGCCCCGCCAAGAAGGCCGCGGACGGCAAGGCCAAGAAGAAGAAGGTCTCAAAGGCGGAGACCTACAAGATCTACATCTACAGTGAGCGCCAGCCGGGGGCTCAAATTGTTGTCCTTTGGGGCATAAGCAGGGGAGCAGGGCGCAGGTTGGAGCCGCCAGCGGCGGCGCGCAGCAGGCGCCCGCCGCGGCCCGGGCGCCGCGGTCCGCGGCCAGCAGGCAGCCGCGGCTCGTGGGGTGTGTACGTGCGCGCGCGTGGTGCAGCGCTCGCTGTGCGCATGGATGCGGCGTCGCCGTGCGACCTTGGCGCGTCGCGCGCGCACGCGCTCGAGGCAGCCACCGCTGCGGGCGCCCCTTCAAACTGTGGCAGCCGCGCAGCGCAGCGGGCAGCCCAGTAGTCCTCCCGCTCCCTGCGCCCCAAAGCAGCTGTGCTCCACCGCCGCGGCGCTCCCCCAATTTGTCCATCACCCCTGCATATTCATCTCCTTTCCGCTGCCCACTTGCACTCCTCACCCCCCCCCCGCCACCCTCCTCCCCCCCCTT
>NW_014009680.1:4048-5330 GCF_000611645.1 Monoraphidium neglectum
GAGCAGTGACGCGCCACAGCCCCAGCCCTCACGGCCGGGCGCGTTTCGACGTGCGCGCCCCGAGCTGCCCTTGAGACGGCCGCCGGGCGGTTGCGCTTTTCGAGCGCCCAGCCGAAGCGCGCCGAGCCGCGGCCTCCCTGCGCCGCCTGATGCGCGCGAGGCGCACGTCTTTGCTGGATCTAGGTGCCGGCCGCTCTGCACTGGCGGTCCCCCCTCCCTTTTAGGCTGCTTGCACAGCACTGGGTGCCCATTGCCCGCGCCCCGCCGGGCGAGCTGGGGGCCCCCATGCATCCCTCCCCCCCTTGCTTCATGTATTTTCTTTTTGCAACCTGTGGTGATGGTGCGCCATGTTGTAAGGACCGCCCCCTGCTGTCCGCTTTTGGCAGGCTGCGCCAGCACTGGGCAGGGGTCGGGCGGGGCGGATGGACTTTGAACGCTGCGCAATGTTACAAAGCATCTAAACTGCCTAGACTAAAAGCCACACATGGTTCAGAAGGAAAGCATATTCGATTGCAATCAAACTGCTCAAGCAGTGTGCCATGCATGAACAAACAAATCATTTGCTGCAAGTAAGCATGCAAGCGCATCATCCTGCAGCGGCGGCGAAGGCAAAGCGTGATCCCACATCCCGATTTGGCGGTTGAGTTGGGTGCCGACGGCAGCATAGCACAGCGATCCCAGCCGGCTTCAGTGATGGACGCCCCGCGGCCAGAGCCCTGCCAGCGATGAAGTGAGCGTGGTCCTGGCGGCCACCCCGAGCGAGGCCCACAGAAACCCTCTCTTGTTGTGCTGCTGTTCAGCTGCTGCTCTCTTGCGCACGACCCCGGCTGCTTTGGGGGGGGGGTGTTGAGATTATTTGCGGCGACACCCGGCCCGCCCTGGTCCCGGCATTCTCTCCCATCCCTGGTTATTGTTCACGCCAGCCTGGTTATTGTAGCTGCCGCAGCTGCAGCCGCACCAACAGCGGCGGCGGCGGCGGCAGCGGCGGCGGTAGCAGCAGATTACGCAGCTGTCTGCTCTGTGAGGCTTGCTTCGTTCAGCACCTGCGAGGAAATCGCAGGGGTGGCCAGCATTTGGCAAGAGTCATAAGAGGCACAGTCAAGTGTGTGGAGTCGCGTGGCCGTGCTCGCAAGTCACCTGTGGCGGTGACTGCTGCCCGGCCGCGCATCATCGACACACTTCTCCCCTGCTCTCCCTCTCCAGAGGGGCGATCCCCCTCTCCCTCAACCCTTGCCAACTGTCCTCTCAGCACGGTCCTCAGCCGCCCCCCCCCCCTCCGCGC
>NW_014009680.1:5524-6788 GCF_000611645.1 Monoraphidium neglectum
CCCCCGGGGCCCGCCACCTGCCCTCACCCTCACCTGCCACGCCCGCGGCCCGCCACCTGCCGTCAACCCTGCCCCAACGCCCTGGGCCCGCCGCCCGGCCCCAGCCCCACCATTATGAACGCGTCCTCGTCAGAGTGGGGCACCTCAGGTATGGCCCTGTTGAAGTACTCCGCGATCTGGCAGATCAAAAGGAAGTCCTGCAGTGTCGTGTGCGAGGCAACAGGGGTGCAGGATCATTGTGTTGGGGGGCGGAGGGGGGGTGTCTGGCAGGTGGGGGGACTCGTTGATGATCAAGGGCGGGGGGATGGTGGAAATGACAGAGGGAGGGCAACGGGGCCCCACGAGGCCGCCGGAGGCCGCCGACTCGCTCCGCTGTCAGGGGCCGTGGGGGGAAAGCGACGAGGGCCGCATGATGGACTGGTGGGCGGGTGGATTTTGGGTCGAAAGAAACTTCTTTCGGCGCCGCGTGGCACCAGGTTGGGGCTCAGAGGTTACTGTACAAACAGGGTGCCTCAACACAGTTGGAGCCGGTCCCAAGGTGATTGGTCATCACACACTGCAGTGGCTGGCAGCAACCGGCAGCACAATTGCAGCACCGCAGCCCCTTTGTCCGCCACTGAGTCGAAAAGGGAGCCACATGCATGCGCACTCCACGACAATCATCCAGCGCGTACGCCAAATGATCGTCCATCCGGCCCGCACAGGAGCCCCGGTAAAACTCGCGCCCCACCCCTGACCCCCCCTAAACCGTCAACCCCAAACCCTCAACCCACCTGCTGCCCGTAGACCAGGTTGAACGCCGCCCCCCTGCGCCCGAACCGCCCGCTGCGCCCGATGCGGTGGAGGTACGTGTCGTACGCCGGCGTCAGGCCGTCCCGCTCCACGGGGACATCGTAGTTCACCACCAGCGTCACCTGATGACGTCACCGGGTGACAATAGGCGGCGGGGCCGGGCTTTGGCGTCGGCTCGGGACCCGGTCCGGGAGCTTGGTGGGTGGCGAGAGGCTGTGATTGTTCGCCGTGTCTGTCGCCGCGTTGCATGCGAAACAGCCGCGGGGCCGCCGGCCCTCTACGCGGCCTGACGCAGCGCCCCTCCAGCGGCCAAGCGTCCGGCGGTTGCCTGCCGCGCTTGAGCCTTGCGCCCGGCCCCGATCCATAAACATCACTGGTGTCCTTCCGCCCTCTGCACTCAAGCCCCACCCCTGCTTTCCGTCCCTATTGGGACGGACAGCCCCGTAGGTAGCACCCCTCCCCCCTCCCTCCC
>NW_014009679.1:0-1483 GCF_000611645.1 Monoraphidium neglectum
GTGTCGGAGCCCGGGCCGGCGTCCGGGCGGCCGCAGGCGCCGGCGCCCGCCGCGTCGGCGCCGGCCTGCCCGGGAAGCTAGGCGGGCGGCGGCCCCGCATGCGCCGTCGTGGCACGCAGCGCCGTGCAGGCCTTGTGAACAGGGCGCCGCTGCAGCCCCTGCCGAGCACCCCCGCTGCCCGCCTCGCAGGCCCGCGCCTGCGAATGTTTGGACCCGCGGCCCGGTCCTCTGGCCCCACTCCTCACCTGTTTACCGCCTGCACCGCGCCCCCTCCCTCTCGCCGGCCCACCATTCGTTTTGATCAAAGTTTTGGCACACCAGCAGCGGCCCAACCTCGCGCGCCGCGGTCGCGACACCCCACCCCGCGACACCCAGAATCGGTCCGGGCAGCACTCCATTCCTCCGAGTTCGATTCGTCGCCTGAAAACTGACGCGCCGGCGGCCGGCACATCCCGCGATGGGAGAGGGTCTCGTACGCACCACCCACACCGCGCCGACGGCCAGCTTGGCGCCAACCCCCGCGGGGCTCGGCGCGGGGCGCCCCACCAATACCGAGGGCCCGGCGCGCGCGCGTGCGCGCGTGTGAGGGCCAGCACCGTTTGTTTTGCATCGCGCGGCGTCGCCTGTACCACACTCCTGCGGACGCCCTGTCCACGGCCGTGGCAGCAGCGGCCTGACCGACCCCCACCCCTGCGCCGATCCCCGCCGGCTCACGAGGCGCTGCGGCGCTGCAGCGCTGCGGCCCTTCGGCGCTCCGTCTGCCCACGCCTGCAGAGGAAAGGGCGCGAGGGGGGCAGCGGCGACCTGCGCAGCCCTCCCGCCTGGCTCGCCCGGCCTCCCTCGTTGCCGCCACCCTGTGCGGCTGCCGCGCTTGGTCCCGGCGGCTCGTCTAGCCCGGGGGCACTTTATGGCGGCACAGCACGACCCTGGGCATCACCAGGCCCGCCAGCCACATCGGCACGGAAAGGCGGCGGGCGGTAGGAGCACTTGCAAACCCCCGCGTGGCGGCTCGCGCCCTCACGACGCTACAATGCACGTCACCCGAGTGATGCGGGCGCCGCGGCCCGCCGCCCTGCATTTTCCCGTCCCCAGCGCCTTGATGGGGCCTTGAGCACTGCCCCTTTTACACCACACCGCACCACACCTCACCGTCGAATACGCAGCACACCAACCGCACTGCGCTCACGCTCGCGCGCACGCGCGCCGCACACCATCCGCCTGGCGCGCGCCCGCTGTTGCCGCCCTGCTGTCACCGTGACGTCACCGCCTCGTCGCACCACGTGCGGGGCGCCCAGGGGCGGCCCGGGCTGTAATGCTGGCGGCTGCGTTGCTGCAGCACCACGGCGCTAATGCGCCCGTCGAGCCGCACGCGAGGACGCCAAAGTCGGCGCCCGCGGCGCGGCGCGGAAGACCACACCACACACGACTTTGCCGCTGCGAGCGCGCTCGGCGGGCCGGCGCGAGGGTGGTGTCGGAGCGGCGG
>NW_014009679.1:1915-5763 GCF_000611645.1 Monoraphidium neglectum
GGGTGGTGTCGGAGCGGCGGCCCGCCCCTGGCGGGCGCTGCTGCCGGCCGGGCCCCCTGGCACCGTCGCCTCCGCTGGTGCAACTCGTGCCTCTGTTTGCGAGTCGGGCGCGCAAAACCCTCCCCGCGCGCCGTTGTTCGTCGCCCCAGCGAAAGAAGTGCACTGCGTCCGTCAAAACCCCGTCCCCTTGGTCGATCCGCCTCTGTTGTTTTGTCGCGCCGCGCACTGCGGGCGAGCGGCGCCCCTCCTCGCCCCATCCCCTTTGACGCACCTGGGCAAGGTGGTCGGGCCTGGCGGCGCCCCACTGACAGAATCACACGCATGCGCCGCCGAAACGGAGACGTGAAACACAGCACCCACCCCATGCGTACCGTATCCAGCCTGCTTACTCAGCAAGCAGCTGCACCACATGCTGCGCCTGTAAGCTTACCAAGCTATCAATCGCTTTGGGTCGTGCCAAGGCATGTGGCAGCTGCCCTGCAGCTGCCTGGAACTGTCAATCAGCATTGCTGATCCAGCATCAGGTTGGGGTGGCGCCATCAGCTTGCTTTGCCAAGCAGTACGCAGGGCTGAGGACCGCAGGGTTTCACAGGAAGTCCGCGCGCCTTGGCCCCGCCAGTATCAGCTGCTGGTCGTGGGCACTCTGCAGTGTGAGAGAGGTACGTCCTGGGGCTTGTGTGAGCCCCCAGACGCTTGCCGACTGTGATTCCGCTCTGCCCAGCAAACCCTTACACCCTGCACAGTCAGAGCTCGGCTTGGTTCAGAGTACAATCCGCTCCGTTACAGGGGGGCCGGCAAGCAGTTGGCTGCCTTGCCGCAGCCCAGCAAGCACATGTAGCGGGCACTGCCTGCATGGTGCTCTGCACCCCTGCACCTTTGTGCTTTTGGAACTGATATGACACTTCACGTGCAATTGTTACTGGGCATCTTGACCCACTTCGCCACAGCGACAGCCGCGCTTGACCGGCCAACACAACTGCCGTGCCGTGTCCACCCATCAACACCCCCCCCCCTACGCTGCAGCTGAGCCTTGTCCCTCGCAACACACCCCGTCTCGAGAACCCGTGCCTGCCACCACTCCACCTCTCTGTAAGCCCATAACCCGTTACACAAAGAATGCATACGGCCGCAGCAGGGCGAGGCACTGCGGTTGGCCGCCGCCTCACGGCGGGGCGCGGCCCTCCCATGATCCATCATCCCTTTTCAATCCCTCCTCACTCCTCGCCTCTCTTGACCTCCAGCCCCAATAGGCAAGTACCACGGCGCGTCAATTGGCGCCAAATAGGGTTTGACCCCAAAGACAAGTTCCTCACGCCGCAATAGAGGGGCGCGAGCTGACCCGCGGGCGGCCCCTGGGGATGGGACCGCCCGCAGGCGGCGGCGTCTCGCCGCCAAAGCCGCGGCGGGGTGCCGGGATGCCCCACGCTTTCGCGTGGCGCCGGTGCTGTGGCTGATGCTGCTGCTGTGCGGCGCGCGGTGCGCACCGTGTGCGCGTTGAAGCGCCAATGTGAGTGCTTAAGCGCCCAGCTGGCTGGTGGAGATGATCAGGGTGGCGCCGATGCCCAGGAGCACCACCACCAGGCCGGCCCTGGGGGGAGAGGGAGAGGAAGGATGGAGGAGCGCGCGTGGGTGAGACAGCAGGCAAACTGGACAAGGGGAGCGCAGCCAGCCGGGTTGCCTTACTCGCACCACCTCACAATAGACCATCTACCGTGTGTGAGCCATGGTTCAGTGCCCCGCAGTCCATGTCTGGGCCGCTGCGGTTTGTGCCCTGCAGCCCCTGTGCCTCTGTGGGTCTGGCGCTCTTGTGTTTCTTCCGCCTGCACCCCCACCCCACACTCTACACCCCCGTAAAAGCCCACGCACCAGGCGATGAGGCCCTTGGTGCCCAGCTTGTAGGAGTCACCGCTCTCGGTCCAGCGGTCGGGGGTGTAGATGGGGCTGTAGCCGTCCACGTTGGCGCCGTACTTGTCAGCGAAGCGGTACACACCGTAGCCCTTGCCCTGGGGGGGGAAGGGCGGTGGGGCGGCGGAGGTGAGGGGGCTCGTGTGGCATGAGCACATGACAGGAACCGCATCAACTGCTTCCGCGTCATGGGGCTGGTCGCTGCCGGTCCAGAAGACAGGTGATAACAGCGCCGCAAGCGATGTGCCATTGATCAAAAGTGGCAAAGTGCACGTTGCTATCGCCTTGGGCTCGACGCCCTGTCCCCACGGCATGGTCACGGGTGTCGCTGCCACATGTGCGCGCATGAATGCGCTCGGGCCGCTCAGCACTGCCCAGCCGTCCCGGGCCTGGTTTCACCCACCTTGCGGCCCTGGGCGTCAACCCAGCCCTTCTTGTCCATGTAGCGGGACTTGCCCATCAGGTTGTTCTGGACGGTCTTGTCACCGATGCTGTTGAGGCCGACCTCCTTGATGTTGGTCTTCTCAATCTTGGCATTGTTGGCCACCACCAGGTTCCTCCGGCCGGCGCTGCGCAGTGCAGGGTGCGCAGAACAGTTCACATACTCTCGTTGGATCTCCAGACAACAGAGCGCGTCCGGGAGCGCTGGAGGCGAGCAGACCGAGGATCTGGCTTTGCTCGTGTCCCTGAACCGCGCGCGCCACCACTGAGCAACAGACCCGCCTGCCGCGCACTTAAGCGCATTATCCACACCCTCTAGCTCCTCCACGCGCAGTTGCGGTGCTGAATGCGCGAGCGCTGGCACCGGACGCGACACCCATGCCCACGTACTGCCTCGTGCCACACCCGAGACGTCGCAACCCAACCATCTAGAAGAAACTTTAAAGATCCCGCTCACCGCACGGGCAGGGCCGAGAGGCCAGCCTTCTGGGAGAGAGCGGCCTGCATCTTTGCAGTGGTGTAAAGAATTCAGAGTGGACAAGAGAATGAAAGAAGATGAGAATGCCTGGCCAGAGTGTGCGTGAGCTCAAAACCCGACAAACGCGCCTCTTGGGATCCCGGCCTGGAGAAGAGCGGGAGGGACGCCTCAGCCGCTTGCCTGCTGGATCATAAGCAGCTAAAACACGCGATAATGACGCGCACACATGCTTGTCAGGCAGCAAGGCCCCGACGTGGTCGCGTGCACTGCGTCCAGTCGCGGTCCGAATGGCAGCGCCACAAGGCCAGTGATCCTGGTGCGAGGGCAGGGTACTGCCCTGGGCGCCCTGGACTCTGCCCGTTCATGCGAGGGCGCCTGCAGCCGATCCTGCAAAAGGCGCCTAGCGTGGCGCCGCCACAACCTTGTGTGACGTCATGCGAGAAGGGGCGGTACTGCTGTCAGGCGCACTGGGGCGCCCTGGCTAGGGCACCCATCTGTCGCTGTGAACCCACGCAATGCCCCAGCATGCGCGCTCCGCGCACCAACCGGGCAGCGGCGGGCACGTGGCAAGGGCCCCGGCGGCCCGACGGCCACGGCAGTCGGTACCGGAAAGCAGCCAGTCGGACGGGTGATCACGTCAAGAACATTACGTGCCAGGTGATGGAGAGCATGCATCATGTAAGATCAACAGCAGCGACGGCCATGAAGGCCCAACCCATTTAAAAGGGAGAATGTCCCCAACACCATCCCACGCCTCACAACGCGGCGAAAGGCGCTGCAGGCGCCTGTGCTGCCCCTGCCGCTGCCTCGGCGCCCGCCTCCCCCACCTCTCCTTCCAACTTGACCGCGGCCGCCGCGCCACTCACTGCTGCCTGCTGCTGCTGCTGCTGCTGCTGCTGTTGCTGCTCCCCACCCGCAGTCTGCTGCAGTGTGGCTTCCGACGCAGCAGTGGCGGCCGGCGCCGCTGCAACCGCCGCCTCCTCGGCCCTCGGCGCTGCGCCGCCGCATTCGCCCAGCAGCCCAG
>NW_014009678.1:0-5330 GCF_000611645.1 Monoraphidium neglectum
CCTTCCGCCCCGCCCGGCGAGGGCGGCGGCGGCACGGGGGCTGCGGCGGCGTACTGCCGCCAGTCGCCGAGCACCCCCAGCCGCACGAGGTCCCCCACACCCGCCGGCGGCGGCGGCGCGCCGACGACCAGGTCGCGCGCCGCGCGCGCCATGCGGGCGGCGTCGGCCTCGGCGGCGGCGATGGCGCCCTCCAGGTCCCGCGCGCTCGGCAGCGTGTCGCTCCAGCGCACCTGCGGTGCGCGTGCGGCGCGCGTGCGTGTGTCGTGTTTTGTGTGTGTGTCGAGTTTTGCCGCCGCGGCGCAGGGCCGGCCAAGCATCACAACGGCAGGGTCGGCCCCTCTGAGCAGTGGCCCGCATGTGCGCAGCAGCGCGCAAGCGCTCCGCCCAACACAACTAGTGGAGGCCACTCCAAAAAGGTCCTGTTGCGCAATGCAAGCCCCCGCTCGTGCAAGGCGCTCCGTGTGTCCCTGGGCCGCTGCAGCAAAACCCCGAGCCACAGCTTAGGGTCCGGAGTACAGACTCATCAGCACGTTATCTGTGCGAAGCACACAGCGCGCTGGGCGGCGCCCACAAGCGCCCACCATGTGCAGCGGCACCAGCAGCGGCGCGACCGGCCGCAGCGCGCCCGCGGCGCCGCCGTCCACCACCAGGTCCCGCACGCTGCGGTGGCTGGCGCCGTGCAGCACGGCGTGGGCGGTGTGGGGCAGCAGGCCGTCGGGGGCGTGGGCGCGGGTGATGGCGCGCAGGTAGGCCACGTGGGTCACCACCTGGGAGGGTGCGGGGTTTGGGGTTCAAGGGTTCAGGGTTCCAGGCTGAGGTTGAGGTGGGTTCGGAGACTGAGGGCTTAGGTTCTGGAGTGGAGGTCAAGGGAAGATTCAAGTTTGAAGTTGGAGGCGGGGGGCGTTGGCTGCCGTCAAACCTGGGAGCGCAGGGCGGAGGCCTCAACGTTGGATGCCATGCTGCGCAGGCTGCATTGATGGGCTGAGCCAGCAGTTTTCTGGACGCGTGACTGCTGTGTCCGCCTACCTCCGCTCCCCCATGTCCGTACAATCCTGCTTGAGGCGAGCGTAATCCACCCACCTGGCTTACGCCGCGGTCCCAGTCCCCAGGGGTGACGGATGGCGGCCGGTACTGCGCCAGGTAGTCCAGCTGCGCCTCGGGGTCACCCTCCAGCGCAAACAGGTCCAGCAGCACGCCCTCCAGCGGCGGCAGCGGCACCATGGGCCCGCCGATGACGTCAGCGGTGACGTCATCGGCCGCGCCCGCGTCCGACGGGGCGCCGGGCGGCGGGGCCGCGCTGGCGGCGGCGGCGGCGGCGGCGGCGTTGTGGGTGCGCAGGCAGCGCAGGGCGAAGGCGTGGAGGGCGGCCCAGCTGGAGAGGACCTCCTCCCACTGGTGGCCGCCCCGCGCGGTGCGCTGCAGCCTGCGGGGTGAAGTGCGCGTTGTGCGCGCGCACCAGTGAGCCACAGACAGACCGCGGGTGCTTCCACATCGTTTGGGATCTCGGTTTTGCGCCTGCCCATCTTTGCCACCTTGACCACACTGGCTCACCCGCGTGCACACAACATATTAAAAAAATAACAACAACGTTCACATCCACAGCCAACAAATTACAGATTGAGACCCCAACATGGACCCAATCACCCCACCGTCACTGAGGGTAGCACCCGTTCCTTAAACCCTGACAACTACCTTAACCCTACCCCCACACCCAACCCCACCCCCACCCCCTCCCACCTGTCCCCCACCAGCTCCTCCCAGTCCGCTCTGTCCATGCCAGCTGGCATCAGCGCCAGCACAGCGTCCAGCTGGCGCTCGTAGCCTGCAGGCTGTGCGCCCAGCATCCGCTGCGGGGCGCGGCGGCCGGCGGCGGAGTGAGAAATTGAGGATGCAGGCAGCAAAGACGGAGCCCGTTATTTGGGCTGGCGGAGCAATCGCCAAGTAAGATGATTCCTGGGGCGCAAGCAGACAGCGGCGGTTTCCAGGTGCGACGGAGTGCGGTGCGGCGCAAGGGATTCCTGTCCAGTCAGAGAGACCTGTCAGACCGGACCCCCCGGGGATCGGCAGCGACGGCGGCCGGCGCCACGGGGGGCCGTATTGTTGTGCGCGACTCACCGCCTCGTGGCAGAAGGCCGCGAGGTCCAGGTCTGGCCTCCAGGCCTGCAGCAGGTGATACAGCCTGAAGTAGGGCTGGTCGCTCATGTCTGCCGCGGCGCGCAGCCCGCCGTCCTCCACCAGCAGCAGGACCGGCACCTTTGCGGAGACGGCAGGGTGCGGCGGCAGGTGACGGGTTTGTGAGCGTGGTCAGGAGGGGGCCAGGTGAGGGGGGTGGGCATGGTGGGCAGAAGCCGCTGCGCTCAAATCATTTGGCGACAAAGAGTGGTACACACTGTCGCTTTGAGTCTCATTGCAGCATCTGTGCGTCCTTTTAACACCCCGCTCTGCCCCTGCCCACGCAGACCCACGACTGCCCAAGCCTACACGCGAGCCCCAACTCACCCGCTCCCCCGCGCGCTGCAGCTGCACCGCCAGTTCATGCGCCACCGCGCCGCCCAGGCCCACGCCGGCCACGACCCACGGCCCCGGCGGCGCCGCCTCCCGCAGCGCCTGCACCAGCACCGCCGCCAGCGCGGGCACGGTCCTCAGCCGCGCCAGGTGGCGGCGCGGCGGCAGGTCGAGGGCGTAGCAGCTTCTCGGCAGCTGCCCGAGGGCTTCGGCCAGGTCTGGGAGCGTCGCGTCCGCGCCGGGCACCACTATCAGCGGCAAAAGACCCGGATCAGAGCCAATCCTCGCAGCTTGCGCCCCTGCTGATGTTGCTGAGGCCCGGGATTCTGGTGTTGAGACGCCCAGCGGCGGCGAGGGGCGCGAGAGGGGCCGGACGAGGGTGCCGGGCCGCAGCGGCGCGCCGCCGCCGCTGGCGAGGGCGAGTTGCTGTAGATCCGCCACGGGCAGCGCGCTGGCGAGCCGCTGGCGGATGTCCGCGTCAACTGTTTTGGGGGCGATATGATTGTGTGTGTGTGTGCGTGCGTGCGTGCGCACGTGTGTGTGTGTGTGCGTGCATGCGTGTGTGTGTGTGTGTGTTTTGTTGGGGATATGGAAGCATTGGTTGTTGACGACGATGCATGCAATGTTTGCATGCATGCTGGGGTCCAGCTGCGGCGCTGAGCGAGGTTGCCCTGGCCTCAGCAGATGCAACAACAACCAGAGTAACATGGTGATTGGACAGATCCTTTGAACGCCCGGCCACCATTGCTGGCTGGCGCTCGCTCTGCGTTCGTACCCCTACCCCTGCCTGCATCGCCACGCAGCGACCTGCTAGCGGACCTACACGCCCGACCCAACCTCGACAACAGCGGCGCGATTGCACGCACCTCCCATGCGTCCGAGGTAATCGCTCAGCTCAGCAGCCATCTCCCCGCCCCCGCCCCCGCCCCCGCCCCCGCCCGCGCCGCCGGCGCCCGCGGCGCCGCCGCCAGATGCGACCGAGCGCGCGGCGCGGCGCTCGCGGCGCACGGCCTCCGCCCAGCCGAAAGCGCCGAGCTTGAGCTTCAGCATGGCCACCTGGCGGCGGTTGAGGGCGGTTGGGGGCGGTCGAGGGCGGTTGGGAGCGATTGAGGGGGGTCGAGGGCGATTAAGGGCGATTGAGGGCGGCTAGGAGCGGCCGGGACGCTCGCACGCGCCTTCGGCTGCGTTTGAGCGCTGTGATCCAGCCACCATCCAGCTTCAAATCTCGCTGAACCACTCTTGATGACTGAGTTCCAGCACCATGCCCTGCAACCCACCCAAACCTACACAACCAACAAACTTTGAATCTCGATCAACCCCCACAACGCAGAACACCCCGATAAGATCACACAAACCCCAACGGAACCCTGCTAAAACGGCCACCCTGCCACGTCAGCCCCCCCACCATGGGCTCCATGTCAGGGGCGTCCTGGCGCAGCAGGCTGAAGTGGTCCCCGGGGACGTCCACCACGGTCAGATCATCACACAGCTCCGCCCAGGTGGTGCCGTGGGAGTAGCGCCAGTACCTGCGGAAGATGAGCAGACAGTGTTTACACGCCACCACGTCCGAAAGTTTCCTCAGACCACGTTTCAAAGTGCTTTTGCGAGACATTTGTTGCGGCAAAAGCCACCAAGCTGCACGCCGGCGGACGTCTGGTGCGCACACCCTGCCTGCAAGCCCAGGCTTCTTGCCCCCCCTCCCTCTCACAACACTGCAAACCGCACCTCGAGTCGTTGAAGTAGTTGCAGGCCCCCGCGCTGTTGGCGCGGAAGTACACCACCTGCGCCCCCCTCAGGCGGCCGCTGAAGGTGTGGTGGCGCATGTCGCTGACCTGGGACCCCTGCTTCACGGCCAGCGCCACGTACGCCACCTGGATGGGGGGGGTGTGATTAGGAGGAATTTATAGCCCATCCGATGCGGAGGTAAACGGTCCAGTCGTCCAGAGGGATTCGCTCAGGTGGGGCTTGATCTTTTGGGGGCCGGTCAATCGAGCTGGGGTGTGGGAGGTATGCAGTTGGCGTGGCGGCGGCGCGCGCGGGATCAGCGGCTGGAACGTTGCGCGCAGCAGTCTGGGGCGCGCGTCCTGAGGGGCAGCTGCGCACTGCAATTCCATAAGCCTTGGTGGCTACAGAATTCGGCAACGGCGGGGGCGCTGTGAGCATTCGGATCCCAACCCTGATGCCGAGGCACTGCAGGAAAGCTGTGATGGTATCCAAGACATCCGCACCAGCTCCTGGGCAGTCGCTGCAGGCGCTGTCATCACGCACGGCTGCTCCTGCTCTTTTTAGAGAGGTATGCAACGCAGCACTCGAAGCAAATCGGCATCCTGCAGCGCCGCGCTCGCGCGGGGCCGCCCCCACCTGCTCTGCCACGTCATCGGCGCTCATGTTGTCGTCCCGCATGACGCGCCAGATGGGGGCGAAGAACTCGTACCGCTGGCGCATGGTCATGCCCCGCCACTCCTCACTCTCGCGGGGGTGCGCCATGCCCGCGCCCAGGCCGATGGCGTCGCTTTGTATTGTTGGGGGGTGTTTGTGAGGGTTTGAGGGGCTGTTTCAGGGATGATGCGATGGTTTCAGCCCATATGCCTCCCTCCTGGCCGCTTAAGCACCTCAGATGCAGCCTGGGTCAATCACTCACACCCTCTCTTGACCCCCAATCCCTGCGTCCCACCCCCTGCAGCCAGTTCGCCCAGGCCAGCCAGCACCAACAAGGATCTCCACCCATGACACACCCCCACCCCCCCCCCTCACCGTCCCAGTGCCCCCAGCACCATCTCCATCAGCTCAAGGCAGTCCTCCTCAGTGGCCCGGGGGGCGTCGGG
>NW_014009677.1:0-4397 GCF_000611645.1 Monoraphidium neglectum
GTGCAGGGGTGGTGGTGATGTGGAGGCGCAAGGGCGCGCGAGAGCGCTGCACAAGCGCGCATGCACATGCACGTTCGCAGACGCGTGCTCGTTGTGCGCAGGGCAAGTGATGCATCCGCACGAGATGTATGCATGTGTGTGCGGGCACGCCCGCAGCCCGTCACTGTCGGCCCGTCCCGCGCCTGTTCTCCCCTGCCGTCTGCATCCCTGCCCACGCACGCACACCAGCTTGCGCGCGTGCGTGCACATACACACACACATGCACACACATACACACACACACACTCACTCACACATGCACAATGCATACGCTGGTATGACCCCAGGTGGCTGCTGAGCGCGAGGACGCCCTCAAGGACCTGGCGGAGTTCCAGCTGGCGGCGGTGAGATCTGCTGGGATCTGACGGGATGGTTTGCCGCAGCATGGGATGTTACTATAATGTGTGGCAGGGACCGGGGACCGTTTCGTGTCACGGAGGAGGTGACGGCGGCACAAGGCGTAAATGATTCGAGGGAGCATGGGAGAGGAAGGGGGGGATGGGCGGGGGTGCGCGTCTGTGCGGCATGCGCCCGGGGGCGCGCACCGCGCATGGGCGGGCCGGGCTCGCCGCGAGCGCGCGCTCGGCTGTCCATCCCCCCGCCGGCGCGCCCCGTCGGGCTGCCGCACCCCTTCACGGGCCCCTGGGTCGCGCCCCGCCTCTCAAGTCGCCACACTCCAGCGCTCCGCTGCGCCGTCACCCCTGCGCTCCACTTCCCCCTCCCAAAACCCACCCACCGCCAGACGCTGTACAACGCGATGCTCGAGAACAACTGCAGCGAGCACGCGTCACGCATGAGCGCCATGGAGAACTCCACCAAGAGCGCCGGGGAGATGCTCACCAAGCTCACGCTCAAGTGCGCGGCCGCGCCGCGCCGCGCCGCGCCAGGGCGCGCCCCCGCACCCGCCCCCTCGGTCCTCATGAATCGCACCTAGCGCCCTCGCCCTGCTGGGGGCGGGGGCCCGACCACAGGGGCGTCGGTTTGAGCGATTTGGATGGCCTTGTGCCCTCGGCGGCCCCGCATGAGTACCAGCCACCACCACTCTTGTCCCGCCGATCCACTCTTGATTGGACCCCGCCGTTGACCCCCCCCTTCCCCAAAGGTACAACCGCGACCGCCAGGCCAACATCACCACGTCCCTGGTGGAGATCATTTCGGGGGCGGCGGCGCTCGTGGACGAGTGAGCGCGCGCCGGGACGGCGCGGCGCGGCGCGGCGTGGCGCGGCGCCGACACGGCTTATCTTGTGTGTTGCTTGGTTGGTGGGGTTGCGGGCGGTTGCCGGCCCGCCGGTGCGGCCACGGGGCGCTCCCCTGGCGCGGCGGCACGTGTAACGGTGTCCAGACGGCGCTTGGCGGGTCGCCTGGATGTTGTCTGGCGCGTCGCGCTGCGCAAGCGGTGCAATGCGGCCCGTGCAGCTGGGGGCGGCGACTGAGGGAGGGTCGGCGGACTGCCTACGCCGGGGTCAGTCCAGGGGACAGGGGACGGTGGGCGTGCGCCACAGCTGTGGCACTTGCGTGTGCGTGTGTGTTCGTGAGGGGAATGACGAAGCTGTGGCCTGCTCTTCCTTCATGTTGGACATGCGCGCTCGCGCGTGACGTGCCCGCTGGGCAAGGGCTGATGCAGACTGGTCATCTTTCCGCTGTGAGCAGGGAATGAACCGTCTTGCCTCATGCCAGGCTTGACATGTGATTGATTTCTGGTAATTGCCTCCAGGAACCAAGTTGGCGTCGGGTATGCTCGACTTCGACAAGTCACTCGGAGCGGAGAAATCCAAGCAAGCGTTGGGCTGATTGCAGCATATGCATCTCGATTCCTGACAGATATTCAGACATCGTTTCGCCGAAAACGCGCACCGGAGAGGGACTCTGTCGCAACATAGTGTCAGTGTATCCAGCACATATCTCGGGTGCTGGCCCCGACCATCAGCGGACCCTCTGGGTCTGCTAATCGTAAGTTATCGTAGTTCAGCCTGCCGGTAGACCCGGCAGCAAGATCGAAGCGGGGGGCGCTCGCGGGCCAAGGGGCACGGCCATGGCATCGTGGTCGGAGAGTGCAGGAGACCAGCGCAGCAGCCCAGGCAGCCTCACGGACTCAGCCACCGCGAGCACACGGGATGGCGCAGCGTCTGCATCGGCAGCGAGCTGCAGTAGCCTGCTTGGCCCCCAAGCGGCGCTCGAGCTGCTGCCCTGCGCGGCGTTGGTGTTCAACACTGAGGGCAACCTCATGGGAGTGAACAGCAAGGCTGCGGACCTGCACAGCAGCGGTGGGTGGCGCGCGCGGACTGATGGTGGCACTGCGCGTCACGAGGTGGCACCTGCCACGGCCGAGTGGACGCCGCGCAGCCGGGGCGTGCCGTCCATGCCTCCCCCGCACCTCGTGCGGACGTGCAAGCCGCGGCGGATGCCCCATGCCAGCGCATCGCCGCCTCGCCCCCGCCGCGCCCGCGGGCGTCGCAGCGGCGCGGGGCGCGAGGCGCGCGCCCGCCGTCTCATGCGCACTTGCATGACGCTCGGCTCGCAGGCCTGTACACCGGCGCCCCGCTGGCGAATTTCACGCGCGGCGCGGAGCTGCGGGACGGGCGGAAGCTGGGCTGCGACGAGGTCTTCCGGACCATCCTGGACTCGCTCTCGCTGCAGTGAGCCTGGGGCCTGAAAAAGCAGCGCCGGGGGCTATGCACTGCCAGGAGACGCGAAGCAGCGGCGGCGCCGGCCGCCTCGCATGAGCCGCGCCCGCGCGGCGCCCGGCCCCGCGGCGGCTGCGCAATGCAGCGTGCTGAGCAACTCGGTTGACGAGCAGCTGCCTTGGGCGACGGGCGGCCGGGCGGCGCGCCGCGGCAGCGCCGCGGCAGTGCATCGCGGAAGGCATGCCGTCCACTGCGGCGCGCCAACACCTTGGGCACCCGCCGCCGAGCGCGGCAGCGCGTTGGCATGCAGCGCCCTGCTGCGTGCAGCATTCGGCCCCGGCTGCCCCCACTTGTCGCCATCATCCACGCCCCCGTGCCGCTGCCCTGCGCCCGCCTCCCCAGGTTCCAGCAGCATGTGAACGGGCGCGGCCCGCAGCGGTGGTTGCTGTCTCAGGCCAGCCTGCTGCCACACCCGGTGACGGGGCAGCCGTGCATCGTGCTCGTCCAAGTTGACGTGTCTGAGGCGAAGCAGGTGCGTCTATGTGTGCGTGTTTGTGTGTGTGTGTGTAAGTGTGTGTGTGTGTGCGTGTGTGTTTCGTGTGTGTGTTTGTGTGTGCGTGTGTGCTAAGGGGGGAGGCATAGGGAGGGGCGCCGCGACGGACGGTGGTCGCATGGTCACGGTTGCTGCCTGGAGCCATCCCACAGAGTGGGTCCCGGTGCATTCCACCTGCGGCTGCAGTAAAGGAGTCCTCATGCGTCATCGCGCCGTCTGTGCGACGCACGTTCGCGAACACACACGCGCTTACGCGCACACGCGCACACACACGTGCGCAGATGTGCGACGTGCACGCGGCCACGGAGGAGCGCATGCGCGAGCGCATGCAGGCGCTCCAGCGGAAGCTCGTGCGCGCGGTCACAGAGGCGGAGGCGCTACGGCACGTGGTCGACCGCCTGCAGGCGCAGGTCCTGGGGTTGAGGCGGCAGATGCAGGTGGGCGGCGGGTATGGGCACGAGCACGCGCGCCAGCACGAGCGCGGGCGCCGCGCGGCGGCGGCGGCTGGCCGGGCCGTTGACTGTTGTAAGCGGTGGGGGAACTGCGGGGCGTTTCGCACGCTGCGCAGCGCGAGCCGCTGGCGCTGGTCGTGCCCCGCCTTGCGCCCAGCTGAGCGCTCGTGCCCAGGCCCCCCTGCTTCCAAACGACACCCTCTGCAGGCCGCCGGCCTCACTCCCGACCTTCCACTGGATGAGTCGATCCTGCGGCCTTCGCCGCATCAGGTACCCAGAACAACCCCCACTCCGTCTGTGATTGCGCCGGCAAAATGCCCCACAGTCTCGCATCCCCGGCGCCCCTCGCCCTTCCGCGCTGCCCTGCCACGCAAAGAGCTCAGCACACCTCCCCATGTCTGCCTTGGCACCCACCCCCCTCCCACGTCTGGCCCCAATCATGTGAACCCAGGACGTCTATGCTGCGATGCTGACGAGCATCCAGGACTCGCACCCTCTGCTGCGAGACCCTCTGCTATCCCCCGACGCCTCATCTTTGACCGCCGGCGCCGCCGCCACGGGCGGCGCCGGCGGCGAGAGCAGCGGCCTCAGCGGCGCCGCGTCTGCGCGCGCGGCGGCGGCGGCGGCGGCGGCGGCGGGCGGCTCGGGGGCGGGGTCGCGGCCGGGGGACGGGGAGGCGATTGGCGACATGGGCGCCGGCGGCATTCAGCGGCAGGCGCAGCTGGTGGG
>NW_014009677.1:4993-5927 GCF_000611645.1 Monoraphidium neglectum
GCTGGTGGGTCGGCGGGCGGGCCGTTTTGGGGGCGCGAGCGCCGCGTGCGCAACTCAGAAAGCCGCTCCAATCACGTCAGTCACCCTGGGTTTGCTCTTGCTGCCCGGCCGTGCCGCAGCGCCGTGCCGCGGGCCTCTGACTGTCCTTGCTGCTGCTCCTCAGGCGCCGCCCGCCCGCAATTTCACAGGCCAAGGCGACGGTCGACGCCGCCGTGTACCGCGCCGGGTTCGAGAAAGCCATCGGGGACGCCGCGGAGCAAAAGGTGCGCCCGCCCGCCCGTGCGCACGCGCGTGCGCCCCTCGCTCCCGACCCCGCCCGCTGCCGCCGGGCTTGCGCGCCCGTGCCCCCTTTGCCGCGGCCCCGGCTGCGGCGCGTGCGCAGAGCCGCGCCTGAGGCGCAGCTGCGGGGCCCACTTGCCCACTGGGGTTGCGGTCGAGCCCCCTTGTCAGGAGCCCACCCCGCTGACGTCATCCCCTCGTCATCCGACCCACTGTTTGCGACCCACCCTCTCCTTTTTGCCCCAGGCCGCGATGGATAAAATGGCAGCCAGCGCGACCGCGACCACGGCGTGCTACGAGAAGCTGGTGGGCAGCTACCGGGAAGCCGCGGGCCGTTCCGCTGCCTCTGGTCTTCTCCTGGGGTCTTCTCGGCTGCCGCTGAGCCTGGGACCAAAGGGCGCATACACGCACAGCCACGACAGCGCCGGGTGCCCGCCTTGACGCCCACACTTGGGTATATGGGGCTGGCTCGGTCCAGCCCGCAGGGCGGGCATCCACCCCGCTTTTCGCCAACTCCCGCCTCCCCTCAACCCCGCGCCCCCCCTCTGCCCCGCAGATCAGCGACACCACCGCCGCCAAGGCGCAGTGGGACCGGCGCGCGCACGCGCAGCAGCAGGCGCTCGACAGGGCCACGGCCGAGGTGGCCAACCTGCGG
>NW_014009676.1:0-5327 GCF_000611645.1 Monoraphidium neglectum
ACCCACCCACACACGAGCGTATGCATAAACATACACGCACAACCACAACTTGACAGCTCTGAAGTCCTCACCTCGTATCTGAAGTCCTCCGGCAGCAGCGTGTCGGCTGGGGCACACGTGGCCAGCGTGGTCTGCTTCAGCGTGCCCGCCGCCAACGCGCCCGCAGGAATGGGCGGTGGCGCCTCAAAGTTGATGAAGGTGTCGGCCGCCCTGCAGGGAAGACGCATTGGGGTTTGATGAGACCAGGAGACACGCTAATCACCTGGCTGAGTGCATTTCCAGAAAAACCAGTGCAAGCCCAGGACAAACGGCTAACCACTGCACAGAGAGCAGCGTCGCGTCTCCGCGCTGGGCAGTAGTTGAGCAACATCCCCGCAAAGGTGCACCAGCACGCGAGGCGCACCTCTTGCCGCGTTTGCCCTTTGCGCCGCCGTCGGCCGCTTTGCGCGCGGCAACGCCCCCCGCCTGCGCCGCGCCCGGCGCGCGCTGGAACCGCCAGTAGCTGCTGCCCGCCCAGCCCGCGCCGCGCATGACGCCGCTGCCGCCGCCGCGCTCCGCACCCAGCAGCCACTGCAGCGAGTCCTCCCCCATGACAGCCCCCAGCCCGGCCAACGCGTGCTCCTCTGCCGCGCCCGCGCCCGCGCCCGCGCCCTCTGGCCCCTCGCTCCTGCCGACCTCGCCGTCGCTATCCCCGTCGTCGCCGCCGCCGCCCCACGCGTCGCCGCCACCGTCGTCGTACGCGCCGCCGTCGTCGTCGCACTGCGTGTACTGCTCGGCCAGGCGCGCCCCCTCCTCCGCCTCTGCGCGTTCCGCCGCGCGCCGCGCCGCGCCCTCCACAGCATCCGCGGCATCCATGCTGTCAGCATCCTCCGCCTCCCTGGCATCCCCGTTCCAGCCGGCCGCCCCGACAGCGCCTTGGTCGGCCATGTCAGCGTCGCCACTGCCTGGACCTGCCGCTGAGTCAGCCATGCAGTCGTCCTCTGCGCCGTCGCCGGTGGCGGCGCAAGGAGTTGTCCGCGCGCCCTCCGCGCCGCTCGCGCCGGGGCGTGCTCCAGCCGAGGCACCGCGGGCGAGGGCCGCAGCGCGCGGCCGGCAGGCTGCAGCGAAGCGCGCACAGTCGCCTGCGAATTGGCACAGCAGCAGGAGCTTCAGCAGCATCAGCAGCAGGTGGTGCATTAAGTGGGTAATTAATCGGGGCGGCGCCTGCGCATGGCTGAAACATAAGTCGTTGCGCTGTGGTGCCGCCTTGCGGGGCCTGAGATCGGCCCCAGGACCTGGCCAACCCCAGCCATTCCCTTGCTGCCCTCATGTTGCCGCCACCCACCCTCAACGGCCGCCATGATGGCTGCGACATCCGCCTCCACCTCCGCCTCGTCAGCTTGCGGCTCCAGCCCTTGACCAGCCAGCAGCGCGTGCAGACCGCGCATGGCCGGCGCGATGGCGGCGCAGGAGCCTGGGGGCGGCGCGCCGCGCTGCTGCTCCTGCAGCTGCTGCAGCAGCGGCCTCAGCAGTGTCAGGTCAACCTGCTCGGCGCAGCGCCAGCCAAGCGCAATGCGTGATGCAGGCGGGAGGTAGTTGGCGCGTCAAGCTGCAGAGCGCTGGACAGCAAAGGCACCCAAGGCAGGTATGCAAGGTGCAGCGATCCACGCACAACGCTGCTAGATAGCGGGCGCACACCCTGTCATCCATTGAGTGCACGCGTTGCAGGGGTGCGCAGCCCCCTCGCGTGCAACACCCACCGCCGCCTCCTGCTCCTGCTGCGCGGCCGCCACGGGCGCCAGCGGGAAGTGGTCCTCTGGGACGCCCCCAGACTCAAACATGATGGTGCTGCCGCTGTACACGCCGCGGTTGAGCAGCAGCATGCCTAATGAGGGGGACATGGGCGGGACGAGGTGGGAGACAGTTGCGCAGAGGTTGTGTCCTATATGCACAGAGTGACGCAAGATTTTGGTGAGGGGTTGTGCCTCAATGGCTACAACTGGGGCAGCAGCAGCGCCACCAGGAGCAGCACCAGGAGCAGCACCAGCAGAAGCAGCAGCATTGCCCTCCAGGTAAACTTTCCTAATTTTCATGGCATCCTCCCTGACAAGCCATGAAGCCCACTTGAATTCCCCATCAAATGATGCAGCCTCAGCGCCCTTGATCCCATTCGTAACCCATTGCAGCAACGGCAGCTAGGCTGAAGCAGCCCCACCCACCCTGGGCGCCGTCCTCGTCGAAGATCTGGCTCATGTGGTGGCACAGCGGGTCCACGGCAAAGCTGCTGTCCTCCTGCTTCCTGCAAAGCTGCCGCGCCTCAGCTAGCGTGTCGTCCTCCCGCGGCTCGGCCCCGCCGCGGCGGCGGCGCTTGGCGTCGGCGCCCGCTGCGCCCGCGTCCTGGCTGCCCTCCGGGTCCTGGGAGTCGCCTGAAACGACAGAGTCGAGAAGTGGTGCGGGGTTGGTTGCCGGCTGATGAAGGTTGAGAGAAGCTGAAACAGCATCAGCTTGGTCACCAGCGCTGTGTCGGCGGGACTGCCGCTGCATGCCCCTGACAAGCTTGCCCCCTGCTTTGCTGATGCAAGACTCTGCGCTGCTGTGCAAGGCGGGCCCCAGCTCGCCTGGGCCCCCACGGCACAACATCCCCTCACCTTCCTTGCCGTCCACCTGCGGCGCCCCGCGCAGCGTCAGCAGCGTCTGCTTCCACGTCGCGTCCACCCGCCGCGCGTAGATCTGCACGCCCGCGTCCAGACCCCCGCTGATGCGCGAGAAGTAGTTGCCGCCCGCGCCGCCCTCCCCGGCGCCGCCCGTGGCGGGGTCGGGCGCCGCGCGCTGCACCATGTCCGGCAGGTGGTCGATCAGCGGCAGCGACCACATGTTACGGTCGTTGATCTTATTCTCTGCCGCAAGCTTGAGGGCAAGGTCCAGCATGGTGCGCAGCTCTGACTCGGACAGCCGCAGCGCCGGCCCCTCCCCGGCGCCGCCGCTCGCGGCGGGCCCGCCGAACTCGCCGGCCAGGGACTTGCGCATGCGCTCCGCCTGCCTGCAAGGGCGGCAGGCGGAGGGGGGCCGCCGGGCGCGGCCTTGGTCACGGTGCGCATGTCATGGGCTGGTGCGATGGCACAGGCGTGTGGCGGATTTGCCCTGGGATCGGTCAGAATGCTGCGGCTATTCGCCTCAACTGGCTGTGCAGCCATTGATGCTGCTCACAGTGTTTGGCTGCCGTCGGCTGCAGTCCCCACCTGTGCTTCCTGGCCTTGGCCTTCTCTGCCGCATCGTCGTTGGGCGTCAGGGCGGACTGCGCGCGGCGGCGCACGGGCGGGTGCGGTTGTGGCGAGCAGCACCGTGTGGGTGCCGCCACCGGGCAACAACAAATACGCAGAGCTGTACGCGCGGAGATGAGGCAGGCCCTGCTGCTCGCATCGCCAGCCAGGACAGGCGATGCTTGCCAGCCGCGTTTGGCCTTGCTTGCTCCAGCCTGCAGGCAGGACTTCTAAGCGCAGCGGCGCTTGCGCACACCTGCGGCGTCGACAGTGGAGTTCGCTTGCCCGGCGTGGCCTGGCTTCGCCGTCCTCGCCTGGCCGCCACGGGGGTCAGCAGCGCCTCCATACTGTTTGTTACAGTAGGAGCCCCCCTACGCTGTCCATACGGACTTTCAGATCGCCTCAGGGCTGAGGCAATAGATCTCTGCCAAGGTCTCCTCGGTGTTTGGTATCGGACAGCAAAATTGAACAGGCATCTACATATCTCCGGTGTCAGCACGGTGCGCGCTACACCGACAGCTGCCACCCTTTTTGAGCTTGCATGTATCACCTATGACGACTCACAGCCACGCTCGGCTGATGAATCCTGTGTCCATGGCCCATTCATAGCACGTGACATTTGAAATAGTTATTGATATTCATTGTATAGACCCACACAGTAAAAGTGCAGGCAGCGTGGAGCCGCGCGCTGTCCACAGGCAATGCAGGCCAACACCGCCTTAACAGCGGCGGCAGGCGTCATTGGGCAGCCATGCGCTTCTAGGCCAGGCCCATGCCGCCCGCAAGCGGGCGGTAGGCGTTTGCGGAGGGGGATGCAGATCATATGCCCCGCAAATGCGCCCCAAGAGGGCCCCGCCGTCCCTGTCACTCGGGAGGACCTAATAGAGCACATAAGTTCCGGCTGCAAGACACGGGACCGCTGGCGCATTGGTACGGAGCACGAGAAGCTGGGCTTCCGCGTCGCCGACAAGCGCCGCATGGACTACGACGAGATTCGCCAGGTGTTTGGCAAGCTCGAGTCGCGCTTCGGCTGGAAGCCAATCAAAGAGGGCGACCTCACAATCGGCGTCGCGCTGGACAAGCAGACCGTCACGCTCGAGCCCGGCGGCCAGTTCGAGCTCAGCGGCGCGCCCGTCGCGACGCTGCACCAGACGTGCGCCGAGGTCAACAGCCACCTGTACCAGGCCAAGTCCATCGCCGAGGAGCTGGGCATCGGCTTTCTGGGCTCGGGCTTCGACCCCAAGTGGGCCATCAACGAGATCCCCGTCATGCCCAAGGACCGCTACCGCCTCATGAAGGCCTACATGCCCACCGTCGGCACGCGCGGCCTGGACATGATGTTCCGCACCTGCACTATCCAGGTCAACCTGGACTACGAGTCCGAGGCCGACATGGTGGAGAAGTTCCGCATCGGCCTCGCGCTGCAGCCCGTCGCAGTCGCGCTGTTTGCCAACTCGCCGTTCTGCGAGGGCAAGCCGACCGGCGAGGTCAGCACGCGGGCGCGCGTCTGGATGGACGTGGACAAGGCGCGGACCGGCGGGCTGCCGTTTGTGTTTGAGAAGGGCATGTCGTTCGAGCGGTACGTGGACTACGCCATGGACGTGCCCATGTACTTTGTGTACCGCAAGGGCAAGTACATCGATGCGCTCGGCATGAGCTGGCGGGACTTTATGGAGGTGCGCACGCGCGGCGCGGGCGGCTTGGAGGGCGCGGGCAGCGGGGCTGGGTGTATGTATGGGTTGGGAGAGGGCGCGGGCGGGGGCAGCGGTGGCGGCGGTGGCGGCAGGTGGCGGCGCGGCTGGTCGGGGGCTGGCGGTCGGCCGTGCATGGATGGGGGGGCAAGGGCTCACAGTTTGGCCGCACTAGCCGCCAGGCAGGGCGCTGCAGCTGGCTGCGATGCTGTCATGCGAGCAGTGCCCTCGTAGCAGCTCCCGTGCGTCGGCTTTGCATCAAGCAGCGGCAGCTGCAGCGGCAGCAGCAGCAGCTGCAGCGGCAGCAGGCGCGGCAACCCGTGCCCTGCGCTGCCGCGCTCGCCAGCCCTGCCGCAGCGCCCAACCCCCTCAGCTGACCGGCCCACCTCCCTCCCCC
>NW_014009675.1:0-2354 GCF_000611645.1 Monoraphidium neglectum
GCCCCCCCCCTACCCCGCAGGAGCTCGACGGCCAGCCGGCGGCGCCGGACGCGCCCGCGGCCACAACAGACCTCTTTGGCATCTGGCAGACCGACCCCTGGGAGCCCCCGGCCGCCGCCAACGGCCGCGTGCCGCGCAACGACAGGGGGAATATCGAGGTCCCGCCCTTCGCCAAGGCGCTGCCGCGGGGCACGGCGCATCTGCACGCGCAACAGGGGCTGGTGGCGGCGTGCCGGGCGCTGGGGGTCGATTTCGCGCCGGCGCTGGCCGGGTTTGAGGCGCAGGGGGGGCGGATGGTGCCGAAGCTGGATGGGGTGGTGGTCTGCGAGGTGGGTTTGGGGCTGTGGTTTTTTGGGGTGCTGTATCTTCAATCAGTTGGTAGAGAGCAAGGGGCTGCAAAGGCAGCTTGCAGCGTGCGTCGCAACGGTGGTGCTGGAGTTGGGCAGGGTGGGGTGCGTGTGGGGGACCGTTGGTGTGAGCAGGGTGCGGGTGGTGTGGGCAGGGCGAATTATGTCCATTTTGAATCGGTGCAGCGTGGTCATCAGGTCTGCGGCTTGTTGGGCGGTGGGGGCGGGCATACAGGCTGCGCTACCAGGGTTGCTGAGAGCGGCCGCAGCAAAGCTGCGCTCCCCCTTTTCTCCCGCCGGCCAGCCGGCCCGCGATCCGCCCTCCCGGCATCCGGCTGCCCTTCCAAGGGCATTGTGTGCAGCTGCGACCTCCTGCCGGCCGGCCCGCCGCCCATTGCATGGCGATTGCCCGCCTTCTCATGCCGCTGCCGCAGGAGCAAGCCCAGCTGGTGCTGGACGCCCTGGCGGAGCAGCAGGCTGACAGGGCCGACAAAGCCGCCAAGGCGCGCCGCCGCGCGGTCGAGGTCGCGTGGCTGCAGCTCGTGCGCACGCTGCGGCGGCGGCTTGAGGTTGACCGCGGGTTTGACCGGGAGCTGGGGGGCCGCGGCTTGAACGATGAGCTCATGGCGGCGGCGGCGGCGGCGGCGGCGGCGAGCGGGGGCGGCGGGGGAGGGGCGAAGGGGAAGAGGGGGCGCACGGCAAAGGAGGCGGTCGAGCGGGCGGCGGAGGAGGACGCGGCGGCGCGCGGGGGCGGGCGGCCCGAGGGTGGAGGCGGCGCGGTGGACGCGCTGCGGCGGCGGGGGCGCGGCGGTGCGGCGGGCGCATCAAGAGGGCGGGGCCGCGGCGGGGTTGGCGGCGGGAGCGGAGAGGGGCAGCCGCGGCCGGTCGAGCAGCAGCGAGGCGAGGGGTCGCCAGAGGCGCAGCTGATGGATGGCGTTGACGTTGAGGAGTTTTGACTAAGTGATGTAGGTGCTCCTTATTGTTTATTCACTTACTCGCCAACCCCCACAAACATTTGTTGACATGGCCAGCTGCTCGGCCTGCCGCCATGTTGCACTTTTCCCAGCAGCTGCGCCGCCGCCCTTTTCTGGGGCCCGGCTGCGCTTGCCATCCTGACTGCAACGCACGCGCGTGACAGTGATGAGGGTGGTGCGGGGCAACATCGACAGTTCGCCTCTGCAGCAAGCGGGGCCGCCCGTCGCCGGGCGCGTGTGTTTTTCTACCAGTCATTGCTGACGACCCACCAAGTGCGTGCCAAGGGTGATGCACGTGGAGCGGGGCGCACGATACCGCAATCGCACCGCGCGCAGAGTATATGACCGCCAGAGGTGTCTTGAGGTGCCAGGACGCAAAAGTGGTCACGTTACTATTTAATCAGGGATGGGGCCCAGCTGGGGCCCTAAGTCGTGATTGTGACGTCAGCCGTCTACTGGCCCCACAGAACAGCTTGCGACTCTTCACAGCAAGGTTTTGCAGCAGAAACGAATCACCGAGGGGTCACGCCCGTGTACAGCCGGAGCGAAGTCCACCGCATGCGCCTGGCAGCGCTAGGGCGCCCTGCAAACACGACAGCGTCGCGCACAGCTGCGACGCCACCGTGGCGAGCGGCCAGCCGCCTGCGCCGCAAACGCCGACCCTGCCCTGCAGCCGGCCGCCCGCCTCCCCCACTCAGCCCTAGCCAAGCACTCAGGGCCCTCATACAAACGAGGGCCCCGCCCACACGGCCGCACGCCCGACCGCAGCACAGGGGCGCTGGCCCCTTGCGCGAACATGGGCCCGAGGCATTGGCCACGCCCGGCGGGGCAAGGGGAGGGCCGCCGCGCGCGCCCGCCGGGCGGGGGCTGCCGCGGCATATGTATGAAAAAATCGGGTGTCGTCAGCTGATGTCGAGGCACACGTCCAGCTGCGAGATGTCAAACATCAAGCTGCCGTAGTCCACGTCCACCGCGTTGCCGCCGCCGCCGACGTGCCTGCGTGGGGTGCCAGTGCATGCGTGTGTGGGGAGCC
>NW_014009675.1:2754-5730 GCF_000611645.1 Monoraphidium neglectum
TGGGGTGCCAGTGCATGCGTGTGTGGGGAGCCGGGGGGGGGGGGTCTCAAGCCTTGCGGCCGCGGCCAGCGGGCAGCCGCTTGCGCGCGTTAGACCAGTGCTCCGAGGGCGGCCGGTGGATCTACAGCATCGGCGTTGCCGGCAGCAGCGGGTCAGCACAAGGCATGGAACCCCAGGGGCAGTCCGAAGGGTGGGTGCATTGGCAGGGGGGAAGCTGCGCACCCCTCCATGTCGGGCAGGTGGGCCTCCAGGTTCCATTTGCACCGCACGTGGCAGCGGTCCGACACTTGGAACTGGGGTCAGGGTGGCATGGGGGGCCGGGTCAAACGACGGGTGCGGGCACAAACGCTCGGCCCGTGGCCCGGTTGGGGCCGAGCGCCGCGCGGTTGCTTCAGGCGGGCATCGGTTTGGAAAAAAAGCGATTCAAACAGCGCAGGCGTCACCCGCGCGGCGCCATCCCATCCGGCCGCACCCGCTCCTTCCGCTTTATGCGGGGCCCGTCGCTCCACTTGGTCGTCAGCCTGGAGGCGGGAAGAATGAAAGGCGGGCAAGGTGCGCGGGGGCGCGGCTCGTCGTGCCGCCGCAGACGGTGCGCGAGGCTGCAGAGCCTCGTGCCGACCAACAAGGCTGCTGGCTGGTTGCCAAAGCAACCTCGCGCCTGCCTCCTGCAGGGTACGCCCCGAGTCCCGCCCGCCTTCCAGGGGGCAACCCCGACCGGACGACGGGACCCTGAGTAGAAAGCGTGCGTGCTGAGTCAGAGTGACGTCATCACCTGTACTCCAGGCTGGGCGCCCTGCGCTGCCAGTTGTAGGACGCCACGAACTGCAGTCGGAAGACGCTGAGCTGGATCTTGCTCGAGAAAACCGCTGCCGTCGACATAGCCGGGATCACCAGCAGGCTGCGCACGTACTTCCCCACGGCGGCGTCCTTGGCCGCGGGCTTGAGCTGTGGCCGGGGTTACGCCGGGAATGGTGTGTTGTTTTTGCGTGCGGTGCGATGTGACGTTCGCGCCGCCGCGGGGTCGGCGGCAGAGAGGCAAGGGGCACGCGGGCACGCGGTGCAAGGGCGTGGGATGGATAGAGGGGGGCCGAGCTCGCACCGTGAAGCGCCACCGCGGCTCGCGGCCCCACGGTTTGCTGTAGCACGCGCCGATGGACATGTCGTTCAGCCTGGGTGCACGAGGAGTGGACGTGGTAAGGGAGCGGCGGGCGGCGGCGATTTGCAGCCCGGCGCTGGGCAGCGCAGCAGGCATGGACGCCCGGGTGGCGCTTGCGAAATGCAAGGAGCCGCGACGCGCGCACCGCTGCTTGAGCTTGACGCGGGTCTCAGGCTTGAAGTGAAATTGGTAGTTTTCCAATATGCGGTCGATCAGCTCGTCCGTGCACTCGTCCTCATCCTCTGAGTACGCGGCGCTGCCACCCCCGGGCGACGGCGGTGCCACCGCGAGCGCGCGGCCCTGGCTCATCTCGCAGCAGGCTACAGCGCTGGGCTTGAAGAGGCCTGGTAGGTTCTCTTATCTTCTCAGGGTCTCAACAGCGCGGATGTGCCGGAGTAACAAGACACTTGCCGACAAGGATGAGATGGAGCGTCAAACACGCGGTGCACATGCGATATGTTGAATGATAAGTATGTAACGCAAGTTAACCGTATCGAACAATATCGTGCATCCACTCTGCACCCGAGTGCAACAGATCATAGCACTTGCGCGGTACTCGGGAGGACGCTCGGACGGGCCTTTGGGCCCGTGAAGGACATTAAATATGACTGCCAATGGTATTGAAGGCAGCAAGATGGACGTCGATGCTAAGCCGGGCGATCTCCGTCTGCTGGCAGTATTCTGCAACCCCGAAGAGGAGGACCCCGGATACGATCCTCCAGGACCTGGCAGCACACCATCATACGTGGCCTCGCGCCCCGGCGCGCAGGTGGGCGGCCGCAGCAACACCCGATGCTTTGCATGTCACGACGCGCTGCAGTGCTGCATCGCCGGGGTGCCCTCGTCCCTGCCGCGCCTTGCCGTGCTATAGGAATACCTGCCTCCTCAACGCCCCCATGCGTATCGATGCGCGCGGCTAGCGGCAAACGGCTGCCATCGGGCAGACTTGGGGAGGCCGAGGGTGCCGTGTCCCCTACCCGTCGGCCGGGTCAACAAAACCCGCATGCTGATGCAGCGCGACTGCATGATGCAGTACGAGTGCATGCATGCGCAACCTGCATCACCCATGTCCTCAGGTTGAGCTTATGGAGGCCCCCGGCATGGCTGAGCTGGCGGCCAAGCTGGATGAATTCAAGCCCACCATGCTGTACATCCGCGGCTCCCCTGGGGCGCCCCCAGACAACATCAAGGGCCACCTCGCACCCATATACATAGCAAACGGGCCAGGTGAGCTCCGCAAAGCAGCAGCGGCCGCGCCGCGTCACCCGCGCGGGGCGAGGGCGGATTACGGATCACATACAGGAGCAGCGGCCAGGCGCATCTGGCAGCTGCCGTGCAGCTGCCCCGCCGGCGTTTACTGCCAACTGGGCCTCCTTTCCGCCCCCGCTCGTGGCCGCCGCGTCACCTCCGGCCTGCCTCTTACAGCAAGAACGTGCCCTCTGATCATCACACACCCCGTCCTGCCACATGCATCATGCATGCATGGTATGGCATCAATTATGTACACACAACCACAACCACACAGACAGGCTGGCTGACCACGGGGATATGATCTCTGCAATGGAGGAGGTCCCCCTTGAGCTGGTCTTCCTGGATGCGTCAGCACAGGAAAAACGTGAGCGCCCGCACGCGTGGGGCTGGCCAACACACATGCGCAGCACGTGACGACTTGCCTTGTAGCGTTCCCCCATGCAGCGCCCGCCGGCCAGGGCGGGCCCCCCGTGCCGCCCGCAGCCCTCTCCCGGGGCTGTTCGCCACCCCACGCGCGTCGAATTGGGGGGCGCCTCTCCTGTCCGACGTTCCTCCCCCCATGGCCGCGC
>NW_014009674.1:0-5322 GCF_000611645.1 Monoraphidium neglectum
GCCGAGGACCAGCAGCAGATTTGACAGGATGGAGCCCAGCAGAGACATAGCCACCACCGTGTACAGGCCCTGGCCGGGGGGAAGGTCGAGGGCGTAGGGGGGAGGGGCTCAGCAGAAGCCGGGGGCGGGGCCCGTCATGGCTGGGCTGTGTGACCGCATGACCGCAAAACACAGGGGTGCGTTGGGGCGGATGGGGTGAAAAGGACCGCGCACTGGGCCCGCCCGCTCTCACACGCGGTACGTCGCACGAGTTCAGTTACCAGTCTGGCCCGAAAGCCAGCAATCGTGCACCCCCCCTCTCGTCCCTGGCCCTCTCGACCTCCCTCTGACCTTCACCTCTCTCTCCTGTACTCACACATATATGCACACACACATGCACAGACTCAGGCCGTGAGACAAAACAACAGAAACAAACACGCAGCGACTCACCTTCATGAGTGCCGCAATGGAGAGGATCATCTCCACCACATTGCCAAACGTGGCGTTGAGCAGCCCGCCAACAATGTCCCCAAAACGCAGCTGGGGGCGCGGGAGACCATGTTTGTGTGCGCGCGCGCATGTGTGTGTGTGTGTGTGTGTGTGTGTGTGTGTGTGTGTGGGTGTGTGTGTGTGAATGCACGGGTGTGTACACGAGTTGGGGGAGGGGGTGGGTGGGACGTGCGCCAAGGGAATGTGCAGCGAGATAAAGATCCAGCCAGCAGCAGTAGTCGGCAGGCACTGTCAGTAGGAGCGAGCCCTGGCTGGATGGGTCGCGTGGCTCCTCCTTGATGTTATGCTGCAGGCATGCATTCACATGAACACACACACACACACACACACACAGACATGCCCTCTCACTCTCTCAAACACACACAAATGCACGCGCGCACACACACACCCCGGCACGCACACATCCGCACGCGCACACATACACATACACACACACACACACGCACACAACCGCCCACCGCCAGGTCCTCGGTGACGTCACCCAGCAGTAGCGCCAGCGGCACCAGCGCCAGAAAGTTGAGCACAAACACGGGGACCGCGCCCCAGCTCCCGGCCCAGGCCGCGAAGCCCAGGGGCACGCACACCAGCAGGAAGTTGAAGTAGCTGCCCGTGATCATGTCGCGCAGGGCGACAGCGTCTCGGACGTACCTGTCAAGGGGTGTGTGTGTGTGTACCGTATTTGCGTTTGAGTGTGTGTGTGTGTGTGTGTGTATTTGCGTTTGTGTGTGTGTGTGTGTGTGTGTGTGTGTGTGAGAGAGAGAGAGTAAGAGAGAGAGAGAGAGAATGTGTTGGTGTGTGTGGGTGTGGGGGAGGTGTTGGGTATGGCGGGCGGGCACAAGCAAGGGTGTCCATGCGTGCGAGGGGATGGGCAAAAGGACCGCTTGAGAGCAACCTGCACGGCACGTTGACCAAGGCCCGCTCGGCAGCGCAGCCGGCTGATGCGGAGCCGGCCGGTGGCGCAGTGTCCCCGCGCGTCCAAGCCCTTCCCCGCAAGTTTCAGCGCACCATTTCACCTCCCGCGCAAGCGGCGTGACCGGCCGGCTGGCGAGCGGGTCCGTCACCGGCGCGCGCGGCCCCTTGGCGCCGGGCCCGGGCCCCGGCCCAGCGCCGCCGTGGCGTGCGGCGGCGCGGTCGACTCGGTCCCGCCGCGCCGCGTTGTACGACCCGTGCATCACCGACAGGCCGCCGCCGCCGGATGGCGGGGAGATGGGGCCGTCCCACTCGCGGCCGCCGAAGCTGAAGGAGGGCGCCCCCGGCGGCGGGTCGAGGGCGGCGCTGCCGCCGCCGTTGGGCGACGGCGGCGGCGGCGGGGAGCGGGAGGGCAGGGAATGGACGCTGGGCGAGCGGCCGCGGGCGAGGGGCTGAAGGGAGGGCTCTGTCAGCAGGGGCTGTTCGATGTCTCCTTCTGGGGAGTGTGGGAAAGGGGGGTGGTGATGTCATCGGGCATGGGTGGGGGGACGGGGCCAAGGGCGATGAGGTGTTGAGGTTTGTTGGTTCTGACGGGGCGGAGGGCAAAATGCGCGGCCGGCCGGCGGCGGCACCCGACGGTGCTGGCCAGGGGTGGTCGGGCGGGGCCGGCCGCCTCACCGGTTGCGGAGGCGCCCCCGCTGTTGAGGGCTGACGCTCTGTCTTCTTGTGCGTGCCGCAGCAGGACCCGCATCCGGGCCGCGGCCCTGCGTCAAGTGATGTGTAAGGGTGGCATATCCCATTACGAAGTGTGCGAGGCATGGCAGTGGGGGCGCCCGTCTGCCGTGACGCTCGCCATCATGCCACAAGGCGCAGATCCAATGCCCACTGCCCATATAATGCAGACAGTGTTTCAGGCAGTGTCCCATTCGGGCTGGAGAGCGGCTAGCGTAGCAATCAGCAGGGCTTGCGTGTCGCGCCAAATATGTACGCGCCGGATCGCAGTGAAAGCTCTGCTTCGATTTTGCATGACGAACTTGCTTCGACACTGGTGATTTGCTTTCAGATCACAACAAGTCCTTTCGAATGATACAGTGCAACAGAAGACAGGCTGATTTGTGATGGCGGTAGCAAGTGATCCTCTCAAAGCTGTGATATTTGAGCATGCCACACAATCTCACAACGCCCTTGCTCATGCCCTTGCCAGCCCTTGCAAGTGAGGTGTGCCGGACACCCGGTGCCGCCGCTGACACATGTGTTGGAGCGCACGCAGGAAAGCTGTGCGATCGAGCTGCATGCCTTGCGAGAAATCGACATCAAATGCTGTGGCGTCATCGAATCCCATCCGCGACAGACCGCAGCCGTGCCGCGCCAAAACAGCACCGCCAGCAAAGAGCAAGCGAGAACCTGAGCTGAAAAATCTCCGCACTGCCCCCTCTCTCATGCTGGCCTGCGCTCCACGGCGTGTGTACACCTCATCCCACCCTGTGACTCCCATCCGGACATGAGAGGGCGCACATCACTGACCTAGCCCGGGCTCGAGTGATGACGCATAGCCAAGGCCAGTGCTCAGCCGCAAACCATCAACTGCCATTCACAGGACACACCATGTTACCACGAACGCCGCCTGAAGTGCACATGCACGGAGGCTTGGCGCACTTATAAAAGCGCTAAAATCTACATGCAAAGAGAAAGGCAATACTGGAAGGGAGGCTGAATGGACAGTGCATGCGGGTTTGAAATGGGAGTGATCGAGTAAAAGACATAGAGGGAGCATGGTTTTTGATGCAGCCTCCCAGCTCGGACGGTGCCTCAACCGTCAGGCCAAGCCGCCAGGCCGCAATGGCAACACATGCAGCTCGCGTCCCTGCTGGCGGCCGCGCGCCGCCGCTGCATTTGAATGAAGAATCCAAGGTGAGATCATCCGCGCCCGGCAATGGCCAGGGGCGCGTGCACGTCCGGCAGTCCGCCGACCCCATCTTATCAAAGACCGCCACCTCACGCGTCTCTTTGCTCATGCACATCGGCCGCCCCCGCCTCCCGGCCGCCGCCCGCCCCTGCCGCCGCCGCCGGCTTGTCTGCCGCCGCCGCCGCCTCTGAACTCTTGGCGTCCCCGCCGCCGCCGTTGCCCTCCGCCCCCTCCGCCGCGCGGGCTGCGCGCTCGGCACGCAGCTGGTACACAAGCATGGCGCCGGCCGCGCCCGCGAGGGCGATCTGGATGCCGGCAAGCAGGCTGAAGAATGGGCCGTACCTGCGGGGCGCGGTGAGAAGGTGTAAGGAAGGGGTGCGGCGGGGCGACAGAATGTGAGAACACAAGCGTGACCGGGTGACGACGAATGTCAGTTATCGTTCGTTGCTGGTGGGGCAGGTTAAGAAGCCTGATCCCCATCCGTGAGTGATGACGGCCGGCGGCTGCCGCCCGAATTTAGGAAATCAGGCGTCGTCCCGGGCCCTCCTGCTGGCGCCCCTCCCCCTTCCGGCCGCCCTCTCTGCGCCCGGGCTCCACCCCACGCAACTCCCCCCACTGTGAGACCCCGGCACGAGCCCCGCCACCCACCCGAGCGCCGCCGTTCCGGGCGCGCCCGCCTGGACAAAGGACCCGGCCCCGAGGTTGAGTACGCAGTTCACCCCGGCCATGGCCGCCCCGGCCGCGCCCTGCTTCACGATCGTCAGCCAGCTGAACAGGCCTGCGGGCGCGGGCGCAGACAGGACTTTTTGTCAGACTCGCGGGTCGAAGTGTGTGGCGGGGCCGGCCGCGCGGCGGACGCGGCCGAGGGTCCGCACATCAAGCGCGCCGCCGCCCCCGACCTTCCCCCGCCGTTCGCGACCTCCGCCCCAAATACACACGAACACGGACACAAGTACACGCGCGCGCGCGTAAGTTCGCGCACGCGGCGCAGCTGCTCGGCGCGGTGCGGCCCCGCCTCGGCGCTGAGTGGACGAGGCAGGGGCACCCAAAATGTTTCGAAATGCTTCGAATTTCGGGCACCCAAAACCGTCGAGCAGCTCACCGGGCATCGCAAAGCTGCAGCCTACGCCTAGCACGAACTGGCATATCAGCGCCCCCGCCAGGCTCCCCGCCGTCAGGCTCCAGCCGAACCCGACCAGCGCGGCGGGCACGAGCACGAGCGACGCGAGGTTGCCCGGCAGCAGGCGCACGGCGGTGCTGTTGTAGCGCCGCGCCAGCGCGTCGGCGAGCCAGCCGGACAGGGGGCTGAAGAGCAGGCTGCCTATGCCGCCTGGCAGGTATGCGACGCCGATGATGGCCTGGGATAGGTTGAAGGGCGGCTGCGCGAGCGCGATGGGCAGGACTGCGCGAGTCCAGAGGAAGGGCCGCGCGGGAGGTTGGGGCGTTCAGTCCAGGGTTCAGGGTTTAGAAGATTGGGTTTGGGTTTGGGGGATAAGGTTTGGATTTGGGTTCGGGGGAGGAGGGCGGGGGCCCGGCGCGATCTGTCGGTTGGGACAGGGGCTGCGTGGGCCTGGGGGATAGGGGGCCTCGAGGGGCGGCGGCAGTGTGCCGGGAGGCGGGGACGGCACAAGGTGCCAGGAGGGGGCGACGCTTGCTATTTGTGCGCGCCTGCTCCGAAAAGGTTTGGCCAGACTTTGGAAGAGGTGCGGTGGGGTGCATGGTGACGATCACCCCCTCCTGTTTTTGAATTCGGAAACATAACCTGAACCCTGCACCCTGGGCTCGCAAGGCCCCAAGAGGGGGGCCGGGCGCACCCGTGATGGTGCAGAAGAGGAAGCTGAACACGCCCAGCAGGCTCAGCGCGTGCAGTGCCACGCCGCGGCCCGCGATGATGCGCAGCGGCGTGAGGGGCGAGGGGAACGCGGGCTTGGAGATGGAGGGGGCCTCGACGATGTCCGATGTTGACCCGGGTTCGGCCTTTTCGAGGCTCTTGAGCACATAGTACTAAGGGGTTGGGA
>NW_014009673.1:0-5322 GCF_000611645.1 Monoraphidium neglectum
GTCCTCAGAGCTGCACCGTAGACAAGAATTAGGGCCTCCCAGGTGCCTTTCATCGGGTGGTGTCGCGAGAAGGAAGGAGAGGCGGACATGTTTGGTGGTCGTCCGGCCTGGGCATTTCGACTCAGGGCAGGCAGTATAGCGCTGCGGCGAGCACTGCTCGCTGAGCGCCGCGCGAGCGCACCTGCACACGGTCACCGCTGCCGTGCCCATCACGGCGGCGTCGTTTGTGATGTACATGGGGTATGTGCGGGCGCACTGGCCGGTGGAGTTCTGGCTCGATCCGGCAGAGCACTGGCACGTGCCGCCGCTGCTGCACTCGGCGTTGGTCAGGTCGGTGAAGCCGAAAGCTGCACAGTCTGACACCTGGGCTCATGAGCGCGGGGTTGTCAGCGGGGGGAGCGGTAGAGGTGGCCGGGTGGGCGGGCAGGATGCTCTGTGTGTGTTGGCAACACAAGCCTGCGTGCGGAGAGTCTGCCGCAACGAGCAAGACAGACGGCCCTGGCTGTGTTGTGCAATCACTGTTGGTCATGTGGCTTCAAGCTAACCTAGCTGCCAAACAGGTCAGTGAAGGAACACGTGACCTGCAGCCGCCAGCATGCCGCGGCACATAAGCACACAATCCCAGCAGGCGGCCAGCTCACCTGATTGCACTCCGCACACTTCCTGCTGCTGGGGCCGTCCTTCACCACGTATGGAGCAGCGCACCCGCACGTGCCGTCAGAGGCGCACTGCGCGTGCGCAAGGCCGCCGGGGAACGCCGCAGCGCAGTCCGACACCTGGTCGCACGCGAAGACGCACGCATTGGGGCCGCTGGAGGCCGGGACCATGCCGGCGGGGCAGTCGACGTCGCACTGCCGGGCGGTGCCGTTCTGGGTGAGGGTGGCGTGGTAGCCGGCCTCGCAGCCGCAGGTGTTGTTGCCGGGGCTGCAGGTGACGTTGACAAGGGAGGTGAAACCGGCGGCGGCGCAGTCCGGAGCGCTGTTGCACTCCACGCACGTGTCCGCGGTGCCGGCCTTGATGACGGTTTGTGCCGGGCAGACTGCAGGGCAGGAGGACAGGCACATGTGCCATCAGGAGGTGGTTGAGTCAAGGGAATGCAGGAAGGGGAGAGAGGCGGGGAAGAAGGGGACAGCGGAGGAAAAGAGGTGAGGGAGGAAGGAGCACAGAGGAAGAGAAGGGGGACGAGGGGAAGAGGGGGAGAGAGAGGAGGGGAGAGGGGAATGAAGAGGCAACACAAATTTGTCCGAGCGAGCTGGGTTGCAGCAAGCTACTGCTAGCCGCAGCTCACCAGGGGTCTCGCAAGACGCGCCGCTCCAGCCCGTGGTACAGGTGCAGTTTGCGGGTCCGCTGCAGACACCCCCGTTGGCGCAGGCCGGCGAACACACTGCAGGGACCGTTTTTCCCCGTGGTTTTAAGCAGCAAGTGCCAGCCAGGTATGGGCTTTCAGGGGGTGGAAATGTGCAGAAGCGCTGCATCCTCTAGTGCTTGCAGAACGGGTGGGCGGCCTGCACCCTCAGCGCCCTGTGACGCCTCTGCACTTCTAATCCCCGTTGTCCTCTCACCAGGGGTCTCGCAAGTGGCGCCGCTCCAGCCTTGCGTGCAGGTGCACGTGTTGGTTGCGCTGCACGTGGCCCCGTTGGAGCACGCGGGCGAGCAGTCGGGGCTGTCCGGAGTCTCTGGCGATGAGTCAACGGTTGTAATGCATGTGGTGTGCAGTGTGAGGCGTGCTGCGTGGCCTGGTGCTTTCATGGAATTTGCCCCAAAACATTGTCAATCGTGATGTTATTTGAAAATAGTGTTGCAACAACATGCTCATACATGTAAGCCAGCAGCAATCCTGCACACACGCTGTACCATACAGGTATTACCCAATGTCTCAACGCCCCGCCTCACCAGGGACGGGCCCGTTGCTGTCACAGATGTTCTGGCCAATGCATGCGCCAGCACAGGCCGGGTCGCAGACTGCGTGAGTGTGTATGTGCGTGTGTGTGTTTGGGGGGAAAGGGGAGGGGGAGGGGGAGGGGGAGGGGGAGGAGCATATGGGCAAACGTGAACAACAAAGCGAGCAGGCGCGTGGGGACGGGCATGTCAGGGCACATCCCCTTGTGGCCCGCATACCCCTGCAGGCACCTGGGCAATCCAACGCTGACGCAGCAAGCATGCCGCACACGCGCGTGTCCCACACACCCGTGTGTGGAATGCCTGCGCACCTGCAAGCGTGTAATCCATCTTGCAGCGCTGCTTGTGGGGGTACGCCGCGCTGGCCTGCTTGAATCGCGTGGTCACCGCGGTGACGCGGCAGCCGGTGGGGCCGCAGAGAGCAGCCAGTGACTTGCAGGGCCCCACCGCGCTATCTGGCATGTCGACGCACACCTCGGTCTCGCCGTACCACGCGCGCGACAGCAGCACCGCTTTGGCGGCCGCGTCAATCACGGCGCGCGTCTTCCTGCCGCCGACGCGCCAGGTGTAGCCCTTGAGCGCCTTCTTGAGGCTGGAGGAGCCGGCGGCGCATTCTGATGGCAGGAAGAGCTGCACCTTCGCAACGCCGACGCGCGGCGTGGGCGAGGACGTGTCGCAGCAGACCGACGCAGTAGGGTCGCACGCGCGCTTGGCGGTGGACATGCCCAGGCAGTAGCGGCGCGTGCCCTCGGGGGCGTCCCCGTCGGCGGGGAGCCAGACGACCTCGAAGTTGGTCTTGGCGGCGCTCGTCTCGGTGCGGATGGCGCGGGTGGTGGCGGAGCGCGGGCGCACGACGCCGTCGAGCGGTATCTGGGTCTTCCTGAGGTTGCTGGACAGGGCACTCCAGCTGGCGCCTGCGCGAGGGCGTGCACGCGTGAACGTTGGCCAGATGTTTGTATTGGGCGGGCGCATGCAGTCCGTGTGCAAGTTAAAGTGCATGCACTTGCGCATGCACACAGGAGAGCAGCATGGAGGGGGACGGCAGGCTTGCCTGGGGCGTCTGACTCGGCCTCGGAGGCAGCAGGGCTCAGCAGCAGGAGGGTCAGCAGTAGGGCCAAGCCGAAGTAGCACCAAGGGTGCCGCTCCATCTGGCTGCCACTCATGTTGGCTGTGTCCACGTGTTCAGTAGTGTCGCTTGCCAAACGGTCAATCTTGTATTGGATGAGGGCGGGCGGGCAGGTGGATGGATAAATGGGCGGGTAGCTGACTGCTAGTGCCAGAAGGTATGTGTGTCGTTTTTGAGGGCAGCAAGTGCAGGGTGCCGTGCACTGCCCTGTGCGCGCACACGCAGTGACTCCTGCACCTGCCGCGCTGCTCAACCTAGCTGCGCAATTTGGATTCATGGATCTTGGAGAGAGCTTGCCCAGCGCGGTAGGTGCGGCCAATGCCAGCTCTGCGCCACCATGGAGGCGGTCTAGTGCGAACTCGCGCGCTCACGCAACCCAATCCACACAGCAGCAGCAGCAGCAGCAGCAGCAGCAGCAGCAGCAGCAGCAGCAGCAGCAGCAGCAGCAGCAGCAGCAGCAGCAGCAGCAGCAGCAGCGGCAGCAGCGCGATAACAGTAGGGAGACCAAGTGGCCTGTGACAGCAGCAAAAGCGCTCAGGTCACACCTAAACTCAATAAACTCAGACACTCACCTCAAATCGTGGCTCACGGGGCCAGTTGAGCGAGCAAGTGGGGATTTCGAAGTTGACCGGATTTGACAAGCGACAAAACGTAACGAGCGATCCAAGGAAACGCCCGTTTATGAAATTGTATCGACTCTGAAAGCAAATTATAGATGAATCTGGCCCTCTAGTGCGAGTGAGCACCTCGGTCAAAGCTGCCACAGGAAACCCGTCCACCTTCCCTGCAGTGCGTTTCTTGACCCACCCAACTTCGAAAGAATGTGACGGGATTGAGATAAGTTGGCGTATTTTGCGTCCAGCCTCAGGTCAATGCGTCCACAGCCTGCCCAGATCACTCGCAGACCGCGCTCTTCGAAACCATGCGGCGCCCGCAGCTTCCCGCGATGGGCGGGCGCCATGCCGGTCTCAGCTTGGTCGACCAACGGGCCCTGGTACTATCCACAACTCATTTGTCTGATAGAAGGCTTCTGTGCACATGCCGGCTTGCATCCAGTGGAGGGGCCATCATCGTCGCCACCCACTGCTCGCAGCTCGTCTGGCCCTACTTGATGCTGCAGCAGCGCCCAGCAGCGTAAACGCGACTCTAGAGGAGCACTGTATGCCTACACCACATTTGAATAGCCATGCGTCCCTCTCTTCCGCCCATGTTGACTGCAGTGAAGACCAGCTCAGGCTGACGCGTGCACTCTGCTGAGCAAGCAGTACGCAAGCCGCAAGCCCCATACGATGCATGCCAATGCCAGGGATTTGCCATGTAGAGGCACGCAAATTTACATGAATACCCATCCAACTTAATTCTCAAGTGCTTTTCGTCGTGCCTCTGCGGGCGGCACAAGTCAAAATTCGCCGAGCATTGAAAACGCAGCAGCGGGAGATTGGAGTGTGTTCTCAGTGACACCTGCAGCATCGAGGGCTGAACACGGTACCCTGCTGTCACTCAGCATTCATGGTTTATAAACCAATGTACTATAAATATAATTCAAAGCAACAGAAACAACCAGCCAAAACCAAGACAGCGCGGTCAACAAAGTGTCCAAGCCCACGCACCTGACCCCTCGTTTGCACACAGCCAGGGCACCCCCACTCCCGTCTGCAGCGACACCCTCTACCCCTGCACAGCTCCCACCATGCCCGCTCAACCACGCCGCCGCCGCCGCCGATGCCGCCTCCAGCCCTGCAGCCTCCAGCCGCCCGCCGAAGCCTTGGGCTTCACCGCCGCCGCCGCCACGCGTGCGGCTGCGTCTGCGGCCGCGGCCTCCTGGAGGCTCAAGTCATAGAGGAGGTCCTCCCGGGCCTTCAGCACTGCCTGAGCCAGCGCGCGGGGCGGGGCCCTGAGGGCGCCGGTGTACTGCTGCATCAGGACCTTCTCAAACGCCTGGAGGGGACAGGTGGGGCGCGGCATGGCGGTTGCCAAAGCGGTTAGGTGGCACCTTGTTTAAGCCGTGAGGTTGGCTGGGCTGTTGATGTGAGTGGGATGCGCGAGAGTTGGGCTGCAGTCACTTGGGGGTTCGCAGCAGCTTTTGCACCTTTCCCTCCCTCCTGCCCCTGCACCCAACCCCCCAGCCTTTCCAGCCGTCGCCCGCCCCTCGCTGCGCCTGCGCGTGCTGCCCGCACGACGCCGAGGCGGCCTGCACCCACCATGATCAGGGTGCGCGTGCTGCCCGGCGCCTTGACGGCGCAGTCCTCTGGCCATGCCTGGGCCAAGTCCACGTACGCATGGGCGCTGACGTGGCG
>NW_014009672.1:0-5322 GCF_000611645.1 Monoraphidium neglectum
GGCGCGGCGTGCGCGGCGGCGGGGGTGGCGCTGGGCCTGTTCCTGGCCTCCCGCATCCGGTGACCATGGCAGGTCGGCGGTCATGGCGCAAGGCGTGCCACGTCGATGACCGACAATCCTCATCTGTCAATTCTGAATTGTAGCTGGCGGAGCCCTGCACTTGCCAATTGATGGCACTGTGTAACCGCCAATTGATGGCACCGTGTAACCACCCACGCGCTCCTGAGGCGAACCCCTTGCGCTGCCTTCTCCATCAGTCACGTCGTGCGCTGGCAGGACGGCGGCCGAGCACCAGGCCCCAGCGCTGGCTGGGTGAGGGGCCCCATGTTCAGCTGCAAGCCTCAGCTTTGCGCCGCGCCGCAGCCACAATGCAATGTGCCGCAGAGCGCGTTGGCGTTCCGGCCACGGCCTCTTCGACCTGCGCCTCCGCGCCCTCCCCCAGGGCAGCTACGGTGCAGCTGCACTGCTGCTGCTTGTGATTTTCGGCCGGCAAGCGCCTCCCTCCGCACCCCGCGGACGGCGCTTCGTCTATCGGTCTTCTTTGCTGAATGGGAGTGTTACACGCCACGTCACCCATGATCGCCCGCTTCTGGAGCCATTCAGACTCATGCTGGGGGTGGGGTTTGGATCTTACAGGAACAGAAGGCTGCACAAGCCCATTGCCTGAAGGTACTATGAGCTGCCAACCATCAAGAGATCTGGACCTTGCAAGGGAGGCGCGCAGCGCGCCAGCGTGCGTCCGTTTCGTTAATGGACAGACCTGAATACCGGAAGCGCACGCGGCGGACGGCGGGGCCGTTGGAACGGCTTTTGTGCTGTGTGAAGCGCTGATGTCCGCCATTCGGCCAATACGACGAGCCGCTTCCGCGATGCCAACACAGTCTCTTGCCTAGCACGTGTTCTCCTGTTGCCCCTTCCCGTCCTTGAGAATGTGGGCGCTTGCACCCGCAGCCCTACCGAGCCTCCCTGGCGACCGCGGCCGTGAACATGCGCCGCGGCGCAGCTCGAGCCCCACGGCATGCGCTGACCAGACCCTTGTTATGCTTTTCAACAGCAGGCATGGCTATGGGCCAAATTATTACAAAACATGATAGCACCGGTGAGCTGCATCTTGTCCAGGACGGCAGCTTGAGGAGCACCGACTGCAGTGTTGCAAAGGCCTAACATTATCACACCAAGACAAGTTTCCATACAAAACAGCACGCAATGGCCCTTGATGCCCGAATTAAACACAAGTCAAATCAGTAGAGGCCGCCCGCCCTTGCACAGGGCGCGCGGCTCACACGTTAAAATGTGAAGGGGACAGGTGATGAAGCCTTGGCCATGGTGCTTTGAGCCCGACCTGCCCTGAAAAACCACGCGTGACACATCCGTCAAGACACATGAGTTCATGAAGGGGCCAAAGCTACGCCCAGCCCCACTCGCCGCCAGCCTGCAACCAGCCAGGAGGGGGCGCGCGCCACGCGCTGCCCATGCGCGAGCGGGCGAATGAAGCACCCGTTGTAGGTGGCCTTGACGGGTGGCCTTAAAACAAACATGGCCGTCCAGTACGAGGCTGTACACGGTGCGCAGCAGTACAAGCTACATAGCCGCACGGTCCCGTCAGCTGCCGCCGCCGCTGCCGTCCGCCGCGCGCAGGTGCTCTTCCGCGCCCTTGATCGCCGCCTGCAGCGCCTCGAAAGGGGCGCGCGCGAAGAGCGTTGCGGGGTACACAGAAGTGCCCCACTTGGGGTGCAGCACCACCTAAGGGTTTCAGGTTTCAGGTAGAAGTGGCAAGGCAGGGGTGCGGCAGCCATGAGAATGCAGGTCGTGCCGCTTGAGCACAGGGCAGCCATCCGGCAGCCGCGTGCAGTCAGGGCCAGGGCGCGCGGCGGGCAGGTCTGCCGCATGGCCCGGCAAGCACGAGCCGGCGAGGAAGATGCTAGGCTTGCGCGCTGCGCCGGCTGGACTGCGCCTCCATGCGTTTAACAGCCGGAGTCGGGCAGTGGGGTCTGCTGGCCCAGGAGGCCCCGATCTGTGCCAACGAATGTTCCTGGGCGCCCCACCTTGCAGCAGCCGGCGTTGGCCGTCTTGTAGCCCAGCAGCAGGGAGAGACCCTCGACCTCTGAATAGGGGGTCTGGCTCTCCTGGTGGATCATCTGGCAATCGAAAGTAGTGTGTTTCACTGGTTGGTTGAGTAATCGGGGCAAAGCAAGTCGGCTCTGCCCGATGGTAAGCACATCAGCCGGGTTTGCAGAGGCTGGCCGCCTCCGCACAGCCCCCGCAGGCAGTTGCAGGCGTGGTGCCCCCTTGGAGTGGTCAACTCGAGTTGCTGATTGAATTGTTTGGCAGAATCTTGCGCGCGAGCGCCCGCCACCGCACACCCACCGGCAGGCCACTGCAGGGGTCGATGTAATCACACCAGTGACCGGCGGCCAACAGCCGGGCGCACACCGCCACCGCCCACTTCATGAACTGTGTTGATGCACGTACGAGCGCGCACCGTGTGTTGGTGCAGGGGAGCGGGAGCGCTGGAGCATGCAATCGGCGCCATCTGTTGTAGGTGGGACGCGGTAACCTACCTGGTGTCTCAAGCGATCCATCGGGGGTTATAGATCGAGATCGGTGCCCGATCGCTGTCAAGAGTCGCAAGCGGAGTGCCCTTCCAGCTGCAGCATGTCTCATAGCAGGCCCCAGCCCCACGGCCGCAAGGCAAGCAACCGCAGGCGACCGCGCCCGGCAGGAGTGGTGCCACATAAGGCCAGGACGTGCGTGCTGTGCATCAAGCGGGATGGGTCTTGGCACCGCTCTTTTGCCGTTGACAGCCGTCGCATGGACCTCGAAACGGCACTCACGCGCTCGAGCAGCCGGTCCTTCTCGTCATCTACTGCCTCCCCCGTTTTGACCAGGTCAAGGGTGGCGTGCTGGCAGGTGGGCACCACCAGCAGGTCTGTGGCTGAAGAGATGCCGGCGAAGATGCCCTGAAGCTGGTCCATCACCCGCTTAGGGGCGGCTGGCGGTTTCGGCAGCGGAGTTGGGAGGGGCGGGGTGTGTGGAGCATGTGGGGATCCAGCTCGGCTCGACACAATTTCAATTGTGTTATATCTTTCATGCACTTTTTGTTGTCCAGCCTTTTTGCAGCATGCTAGGTGCAGCGTGGCTGCCGTGCGTGGCCTGGCAGCAGCGCGTACTGTAGCAGCAGCAGCTAGTGGCGCGTCCTTGCTTCGCCCTGCAAAGCGCTCACGGCATATGGCGTACTCCATGTCCCAAAGCGTGGTGTGCACCTCTGGTGGTGCTGGCCTGGTCATGGCTGCTGCTCGCGTCAAGGGCAGATCGCGAGATCGTCGAAATTGTGTGCTGAATTCAAATGTGTAATCGACTGTTGTTACTGTTACTGAAATTGGCAAAGAATCATGTATGGTATCCAGCTTGGTCAATGGCACTCGCATGCTTTCACATGCGCTGCGTTCCATTCACACACCTTGCTGCCAAGCACTTGATCACTGGCCCGCGCACACTGCATACGTACCGCACTGCTGCCGCATGCGCGTCGTTCATGCCTTGTTACCAAGCGGCCCCTGCAGCAAGGACGTGTCGATGGCAGGGGTTCGCCCCGCTGTCCGCTGGCACATACTGACTGTCCAAGGTTGCGCAGGTCTAAGCACATTGACTCAGGCATGTCCCTCAGCGTCCGCCCCCCTCTCCTGTTGCTTGACCTCTAAATGCATCACAATGACGATTCCGCCGCCAGACCCCCCTTCCCAACCCTGTGTCTTCGCACTCACAACGCGGCATGGGCAGGTGGTTGCACGGCCTGATAAGCCACTACACGGGCATAGTGCCTGCCAGCATCCGACTCTGGACCTTCACTCAATCTAGCCAGGCCTGGCGTGCCAGTCTGCGGTATAGAACTCACTACCTATCGCCGACGACCGAGGCCCCTGGCCTGCCAGCAGCATTAATACCCACCCAACACCAGCTTGATACAGCCCGCTGGTTCCCCCCCCCCGACTTGACCAGCAGCACACATAGTGGCCAGTTCTTGTCATAATAAGCGCAAACTGATTATACGATGATCCCATGTTAGGGATTCTTAACGCTGTCCAGGGTGAGCCGCGTCACGTCCCGCTGCTCCCCTATCAGCGCCCCTTCTGGCAGCAGCTCCTTCAGGCGCTCCGCCGCGGGCGTGAGCGAGTCGGTGCGCTTGGACTCCAGAGTCAGCAGCAGCCGCGCGCCGTCTGGCTGGTTCGTGACCTGGTTTTTGTTAGGGTGCGGCGCGGTGGGGGTGCATGCGCCGGGTTGGAGGGTGCGTTCAGCCGGGCGCCGCGGGCGGGGGCGCGGCGGATGCATGGAGCGCGCCTTCTGGCATCAGGGTGTGCAGGCCTGCGCCAACCGGCCTGCCGCTCAACTCCCAGCCGTATGAGCTGCAACAAACACATCCAAGCGGTAACGTTTTGGACAACAATACAAGTCTGTAAACGACAAGGGCAAGGGGGACCGCCGACGGCATGGGAGGCTCACGGGGTATGAGCCGATGGCCACCTCGCCGCCCCACTCCCCTGCCAGCGTGTCGAGCAGGGGCGCCACCGCCGCCTCATCGTACAGGTCAAGGCGGAACACCCTGGGGTGGTTGTGTGTGTGTGTGTGTGTGTGTATGTGTGTGTGTGTGCGTGTGTGTGTATGTGTGGCTGGGGTCAGGCAAGGGCGTGCGGAGAAGTGTGCTCGTCACCGCACTGAAGCCTTGACACCCAAGATTACATTGAGCGACCCAAGATTACATTGAGGCAAAATGGGCGGCGTGCGCATGCTAGCGCAGGACTCCGAACCACGCTGAGCCATTCTATTGTGTGCCATGCCAGGCCACCGTGCGCCTGGTGGCTTCCGCTCTGCTAGAGGCTCTGGAGGGGAGTGAGGGAATGTACACACCTGTTGCCGAAGGGGTTCAGGGTGGCCATAGTCTCCAGTTCAGAGCGGATCGTGTGCCACTTCTTCTGGAGCAGGTGGGGAACCCCTGGGGCCCCGGGCGCGAGTGGGGGATCGGAATGGCTTGGGAAGCCTAGGGGTTGTGGTGGGAGGGCTGCCTCGAGGGGTGGCGAGCGCCGCACGAGCAGGGCCTGCGCATTGCACCGCCACCCCTTTACACCCTCATGCGCAGATGAGCGTGCAACCAGGCAAAACCTGGCACACTTCACCACGTATTTGCACAACAAACTCACGGTGTACAACCTCCGCGCCCCCGCTCACCTGGCAGCAGGTACACGTTCTTGCACTTGACCACGGGGAAGGGGCTGGGCTGGCCCAACTCGCTCCTGGGGGACAGCAGGCTCGTGAAGTCCTCCTGGA
>NW_014009671.1:0-595 GCF_000611645.1 Monoraphidium neglectum
GCGCCGCGCGGCGCGAGCGCCGGAGCGCGGCTTGGATGGGCGGCCGGGCTGCTGCTCGGCGCCGCGGCGATGGCGCTCGTGCAGCGGCTGCACGAGGACGAGCGCGCACACCCAGAGTCCTATCACCGCCCAGGCCCCGGCCCCCATGCGGGCGAGCCGGACGCCGACGGCTTTTCCCCCACGCTGCTCACCGCCGAGGCGCTGCCATCCGCCGCGCCAAGCCTCGCCGCAGGCAGGGCCGGCCGCGACGGCGGCGCCGCCGGGACGCGGGGCGACGCCGGCGCGCCGGCGGCGGCGGAGGTCGCGGCGCGGGAGATCGAGATCTGCGAGCGGGAGTTGAAGAGGCACGAGGCCGCGCTGACGAGGCTCGAGGCTGAGGCCGCCGCCATGCTCGCAGAGCTGGCCGGCATCCTGGCGGCTCCGGCCGGCGTGGGCGGTGAAGCGGCCGCGGCGGCGGCGGCGCAGCGCGCGGCGCGGCTGAGGGAGGGCGTGGCGTCTCTGGAGGTGCTCGCGTCTGCGATGAGGGCGGAGGTGCGGCAGCGGCGCGCGGCTCTGGCCAGGGCGCGGCGGCGGCTGGCGGGCGAGGCGGAGGGGG
>NW_014009671.1:1099-5138 GCF_000611645.1 Monoraphidium neglectum
GCCCCCGCCCCGCCCCGCGCGCAGCGTCGCGGTGGCGCGGCGCCCTGGGCCCAAGCAAGCGCATGGCATGTGGTCGCTTGGGTCCAGCCCTGCATTCTGCTCCTGCACACCCAGCTGGCGCAGGGCGCGCGCGCGTTCGGCGCGGCGCCCTTCTGCCGACTTTTGGCTTCGCAGTCGCTGCCGCCACGGCAGTCGTTTTCGAGCGCGCTGCACGCTTTTTCTCCACTTTGTCCCTTGGCATGCCACACACACTCTGCGGTTGCTGGCCCCAGCCTTTTGCAGCGACGCAATCAGCCAGAGATTGCAGTGCTACCCGACCCTCCCTCCCCCAAGGCAGTCCGGGCCACGGCAGCACGGCTCCCCAGCCCATCGCCCCAGCCGCCTCGGCACACAACGCCCCAGGACACCACACTCACCCGCGCACCCAGCGCACCCTCATCGCCCCCCTCGCGGATAACCGGGTCCGGGTCCCAACAGCAAGCACCATGCAGCGCCGCCGGCCGCTGCTATAAAACCAGTGTACCGCTTAGGCCACGCTCCTTGGGCGCCCCCCGTTGCAGCGCGTTGCGGCTGATTTTGTACCCTACTCTCTGGCTTGAGGGCTGATTTTGTACTCTCACCACCGGCTTATCGACATGCCAACAGACATTGGCATGGCTGTACCATTATGGTCCCCTCTATAACATTACGCCACCCCCCTCGCCGCCGGGCCCAGCGCAGGCTTGCATGCCTCAGCCGCACGGCTGCTGCAGGCGCAAGCACGCTCTCCTCATGTCAGTAAACACACGCGAAACCACGTGATTTCTCCAACAATGTTTATACAGCAGCTGTGGGCGCGTGCTGCAGGATTTGGCAGGGGGCCGAGGGTGGGCATCAGCCCCCGCTAATCGGCGCGAGAGGGGCGGGCTCGGACTGCCGCTGTTGTGGCGGCTGCCAGCACAGCGCTCGCGTGGGCGCATGCTCGGCGACCTGGGCAGGCGAGAGCTGATTTGCGATACCAAGATATGCCCGGTGTGAGGGCAGGGCGCCAGTGTAGAAGGAGGGGTGGCAGCGCGGGCTTGCCGCCACGCACCGCCCCAGCCGACACACCCGCACAAGCAGCCGGCGGGGTGGTGCTCGTCATCGTGGGAAGGTGTCTCCCCAGGCTCGCAAGGGGGCAAATTTCTGGCCGAAAGTGATTCCGAATCCGCATTACTGAACTTTCAATCAAATAAACATAGCCCACGGCTCCTTCCGACGTGGTTGAACACCGAACAACCCGGCTGCAGCAGCTGGGACGCCTAGACCGGGGCCTGAATCCGGTTCGGGTCACTTATTAGGGATACGACCACCATGAGGATTGTGGTGGTCGTGCTGCTGGCCCTAGCGAGCGCGGTGGGTGGCGGGTCTCTGATGGACGACTTTTGGACGTGCTCTTTGAAGCGGGTGACATGAAGCAGGGGTGATGCAGGAATCTGAATCCAACATGCTACGATGTTTTTAGATGGCCGCGAGTAGGGCAAGCCCCAGCTTGCCGCGGCATGGATCTGCCGGTGCCACCTGCCAGCACTTCCGCGGCCCGTCCGAGCACCCAAATGGCCTCTGAGAAGCCCAGCAATCGCTGGGACCCACAGCAGTGCCGTGCATATGCCGGCATGCGATGCGCCTCGTGTGCGCCGTCTGCACAGGACTCAGCCCAACACCCTCCCAACCGAAGGCGCGCGCGCTGCATCGCCCCGGCCACGCCCCACCGACATCGCGCTCGTGCAGGCGCGCGCACAGCAAGGGCCGCCTGCCAGCTGCTCAGCTGAAGACCTCAACTCAATTGCTTGGGGTGTGGCGGGCTCGGCATATCAGGTGCGAAGAGTCATTCACTGGGCGGGGGTGGCAACCCTCTGGTGACGCTGCAGCTACTGGGGCCGCCCGAGCTGTGCCTGGGGTGACAGGCACATATGGTGCTGGCATGGCGCCATGAGTAGCGGCCCGGGGCGCTGCGGCAGCCGCATGGGAGTGATGGGCCTTGCTGCTTGGGCGTCTCCTGGATAGCCTTGCCAGCGGCGGCGGCCGGGCGGCGCTCCGGACTGCCGCCCCCCCGGACTGCGGCGCAGCAGCGGCGCGCGGCGCGCGTGGGGCGCCGGTTGGTGGACCCAGGCCCCCAATGTGCTTGGCGGCAAAGCTGAGCATGCTGATTTCGACATCTCGGCCTCACCCCCGGGGCGTGCCCCCTCGCGGCTGCGCAGATGGAGGGCGCGACCGACATAGACGGACGCAGCCCCAGCGTTTGGGACACATATGTCAAGAACAAGCCCTGGGAGATCAGGGACGGCTCGAACGCCAAGGTAGGCGTGTGCGCACCTTGGTGGGTGTGTGTGTGGGGGGGGGGAGGACCACGTGGCAGCTGCGATCGACGGGGGATGTAGGGTTTCCTCTCGCCACACCGCTCACCTTTGGTCTGCTGGCGGGCGCACGTTATCAAAGATGTGCGAAGACTCTGAACCAATGCATTTTGCACACACACACACACACACACACACACACACACACACACATACACATACACAGAACATACAAGTTCACACACGACGCATGCACTCTTACAAACACACCATGCTCACCCCCCTCCTCTCGCCCCCTCCGCCCCCAGGTGGCGTGCGACCACTACCACCGATACAAGGAAGACGTGGCTCTCATGAAGTCACTGGGTGTCAAGAACTACAGGTGGGGGACACATGGGTGGCTCGGGCACTCTTGGGGGGAGGATTGGGGGGCGATACAAGGTTTTTGTGGCCGCAGCTGGTGTGGCCTGCGAGTGGCGACGGCGAAGGCGCGGCGGCAAACGTGCAGCAGGGCGCGGACCGAGGCAGATGCGGCAACGGCCTGTGACAGGAATGTCGCGATTTTTTATTGGCGGGTTGCGGCGGGCGGCCCCTTCCGACTCATGAGCACGGCGCGGGAGCGGCGGGCAGCCACGCCCGCCCCGTGTGCGTCGGTGCCCCCTTGGCATGGGCTTCGCTTGTCACCTGCTCAACCTTTCATCTTCCACATGCCACTGAGCACACACACACGCGCGCACGCACACGCACACGCACACTTCAAAACCCACCCAGGTTCTCCATCAGCTGGAGCCGCCTGGTCCCCAGCGGCCGCAAGGGCGGCGCCGTCAACCAGAAGGGCGTGGACTTTTACAATGCCCTCATCAACGAGCTGCTGAAGAACGGCATCGCCCCCGCTGCCACCCTCTACCACTGGGACCTGCCGCAGGCCAACCAGGACGCATACGAGGTGGGCGGGCCGCGCCCGCCATCCACTGCCCTCGTTCCGGGCGCGCCTCGGACACTGTTTTTTTGGGCCGCAAATCCTCCACTCAGACGGTTTCGATGTCATCAATCCCGGCCCCGGTCCAAAACTGTCAGGCACGACGCCCAGCCTGTTGAATTCGAACCCTTGCTTGCCCTCTCTCTCCCCCCACCCAAAAACATGAACCCACAAACCCTCTGCCAGGGCTTCATGAGCCGGCAGCTCGTTGACGACTTCCAGTACTTTGCTGAGGTGGCGTATGCCAAGTTTGGTGACCGCGTCAAGACCTGGACTACGTGAGAGGGGTGCTTTGTGGGGGTGTGTGTGGAGGGTGCCGTGAGAACAGGGAAGGGGGGTTAAGTGAGTGTGAGAGTGCGAGGGCAATGTGGGGGGAGGAGGGGCAGGGGCGGGAGTGATGGGTTTGTGGCGGAAGATGAGACAAGGGTTCGGATGGGGACCGGGGAGGGGTTTGTAATTGTGCAGAAGGGGGTGAATTTCGGGACCTGCTGCAGCATCATTCTGATGCAGTGACGCAGCAAACGCGCATGTCGCTGCACAACTGCGCACGCTCCATTGCCGCTGTGCTCAGCTGAGCGCAATACGTTGGGGGTTGCGCTGAGGAGCGGAGAATGTGCAAAAAACAAGAGATGCCCCTCAATGCAAAAAGTGTGTTGTTTCCCCTCGACACACACACACACACACACACACACACACACACACACACACACACACACACACACACACACACACACACACACACACA
>NW_014009671.1:5269-5948 GCF_000611645.1 Monoraphidium neglectum
CACACACACACACACACACACACACACACACACACACACACACACACACACACACACACACACACACACACACACACACAACAACAACAACTTGCACACAGCATTGCACTTGTGAATGACACCCACACAGTGATCACACACATGCACACGCATCCACACGCACCCATACCCGTCCACCCACACACGCACGACCCCCCTTCAACCAGCTTCAACGAGCCCTGGGTGGTGTGCACCAACCAGTATGGCAACGGCGCCTTTGCCCCCGGCATCAACAAGGGCGACCAGGGGAAGTGGACCTGCGGCCACAACCTGCTGCTCTCACATGCTGCGGCTGTCAAGGCTTACAGGTGGGGAGTGGGAGTTTTTCGGGGGGGTCACGGCTGACTCTGGCTGCAGCCGGCGCCGATATCGCGCCACAAGCGCGTCGTCGGTTGGGAGCACGGTTTTTTTGCTGGCGTTTTGACGGCGGCTGCGGACCGGCTGCCGACCCCAAGCAAGCTTGGGCTTATTCCCTACTGCCAGACCCACGCCTTGTAAACATCCCTCTCTTCATTCCTCGCACTTACAACGCTCAACCCCTCTGCGGGTCTTGGAAGTCACACACCTAAAGCGCTCTCCTTGCAATTCCCCCCACCCTGGCCCTGCCAACCCCCCCCCCACTCACGCGCCGCCCGCGCCC
>NW_014009670.1:0-5316 GCF_000611645.1 Monoraphidium neglectum
GGCAGGGGGCGGCGCGCCGTGCACACGCGCACCCGCTCGTGGCGGGAGCCTCGGGGTGGAGTTGATGGGTTTGCATGAGTCTGTGACGCTGCAGGCTGCGACGCCGCTTGCTATGCGCTCGTGCGTGTGTGGCATACCGAGGCACGCCCTGAGGGCGCAGGCAGTGCCTCGTTGCAGGGCGGGCCTGCTGACGCGTTGGTGTGTACATGCACATACCCCGGCGGCCATATGTGACGGTGGCACAAGTAGAGGCTGGGGCGGTGCCGTCCCAGCAGTTTCGAAGCGCGCCGCATCCGCCGCCGCCGACTGCCTCGACCCCAACCCCCGGAATCATCCGCCCCCCCTGCCCCCCCAGGCGCACACCAACTTCAAGCGCATCGACGAGACGCGCACGCGCCTGACGGAGCAGGAGCGCGCCGAGCGCGCCGCGCAGCTGCAGAAGACGCTGCAGCTGCTGGTGCACGCGTGCAGCTGCAACAACCCGCAGTGCGGCAGCAACAGCTGCAGGAAGGTGCGGCAGCTGTTCCAGCACGCGGTGCAGTGCCAGCTGCGGGTCACCGGCGGCTGCCAGCTGTGCAAGAAGATGTGGTGCCTGCTCAACCTGCACGCCAAGGGCTGCACCACGACGGACTGCCCGGTGCCGCGCTGCAGGTGGGGGGCGCGGCTGTGCCGGGGGTGTGCACACGCGGGCGCGTCGTGTGCATCTGGGGGGCCGAGGGGCAGCGTGTGAGAGGGGGGGGGTTCCTTTTGAACCAGGTGGCGCCGAGCTTGCTGCTGGCCTCCCAACGCCCTTTTTCCTCCCACGCCCTCACCGTCCCTCCAGCCCCAATCCACCCTCTTTTACCCCCCCCTTCAAAAACAACAACAGGGAGCTGCGGGACCTCAAGCGCCGCCAGGCCGCGCGCCAGGACAAGGCGCGCCGCATGGCCTACCAGCAGATGCTGCGCACCCAGGCCGGCGGCGGCGGCTACGGGGAGTAGCGCGCAGGCCAACCCCCGCCCCACCACCCCACCCGCGCCCGCGGCCGCCGCCTGCGGGCGGCCTGGCGCGTCGCGGCCTGCGCTGCGGCCGGCGGGCTGCGCCGCGCGCGCGTTTCCCCTGTGGTGTCGCGCCCGGGCCGCTGTGGGGCCCGCCAGTGCCCCTTGCGCTGCGCGGCACCTAGAGGCGTGCTCCGTTGCGCCGCCTGCGCTGGGTCCCCGCGCTCGTCTGTGCCTCGTCGCATTAGTGTTTTCTGCCTTCCTTAGGCGCACCCAAACACGCGAATGGGCGCCATTGCTATAGCTCCGGCCGCCGCACCCCTCCGCTTGCCGCGGCCCGCGCGCCGGCCGCGCCGCCGGCCCCCTTCACGCGCGTGCTGGCAGTGCGAGCACACGCGCGCCCTGGCCCCCGGGGCTTGCCCCCGTTTAGCAGCTCTCTCCCCTCCTCTTTTGACGCCAGCCGCACGCCTGCCCAGGCCTCTGCGGCCGCCCTAGTGCTCGCACCTCCTCGCCAAGCCCATGACTCCCCGGCGCGCTCTCAACAGTCCCAGAGCGGCGGCATGCAGCCTGGCGCCCTGGGGCGGCTGGCGGGCAGACCCAGGCCCCTCGCTGCGCGCAGCTGCCCTCGGTCGCGCCACACTCTCGCCCGCCCTCCCCCCCAAACAGGAAAGCCCGCTGACCCTGTGCGCGGGTCTGTAAGGGACGGGGCCCCAAACACACGCACACACACACACCCCTACACACACCCGTGGTGCCACGAGGGCGGGGCCCACCAAACCGTGACCTTTGTCGTGCGAGCGGCCGTCGCTCGCCGCCCAGCACTGTTCAAAAGAGATAGGCTCGCTCTCTTCCAAACTCTTTTCTTTTCATTTGTCGCTGATATGCCTTGCTCCCTGCCTCTCCTCGTCCCCCCACTGAAAGCTCACCACCCCTACCCCACCAATCCCGCAACCCCCATTCTCTCTACCCCCCATCTTTTGCTCTCCCTCCCCAAACTGACCCATGTTGCAGCGGCCACACACGTGCGCGCGCGCTCTCGGTTGCGGCTGCCGCGCGCGCTCGGTGATGTTGTAAAACAGCCCCGTGCTCAAGGCCCTGTGCGCGCGCTGCTGCCCGCCCCTTGATCATGTTTCAGCAGGGGCAGGCAACTTGAGTGTTGGGGTCGCGTCTGATTGAATCAGGCCCGGGGGGGGGGGGCGCTGGACTACTGGCCGGGAGCACGGCGTGGCAGGCCCTAGCTCACGGCACCCGCGAGTCAGCATGCCGTGCGGCGCCTCGAGCGGCGGATTGCGTGGGCAAAATACCTAGGCTGGTCTGCGCCCATGAGAGGCTTTCTGCAGAGCACGCATTACATTGTGGCGTGCATGCAGCACGGGCCCGTGCGGGCCCATCTGGCGTGCCTGCATGGGGGAGGCCCAGGCAGCCTGCCAGCTGCGGCGGCGGCAAGCAACCCCCAACAGGAGTCGGGCGTGCTTGGAGATGTCACGCTTGGGCACACGTGTGCGTGTGAAACAACACGTGTGCATGCGTGGCTGCTTAGTGCAAGGGAGCGTCAAACAATAGATTGAAGGCAGCCAGGTGGCTTCAGACTGACAGCCGTTGCTGCTGCCGCAGGAGCCATGGCAGCGCCGCATTGACGCTCTGCGCCCACGAGCTGGGCTGCGACACAGAAAGCAACAAGCAGGCACAAACCTCATTGTCCCCAAGCGCTCGCGATGTGACCCTTCTTCGGGGAGCGACCACACACGCGCCGCCCCATAAACAGCATGGCGGCATTGCAGCATCTGCTGACACCCTGCGCGCCGGGTGACACTGCACAACTAGGGTCGAAGAGGGCAGTGCTGGCAGACTTACAAGGCCACGGCGCAAACGTCGCCACACCTCAAGCTCAGGAGAACAACACAGGAAGGAGTGCTTGAGCGTTGGGCGGAAAAGTCATTGCCAACAGGAGAGGGTGCCGGCGCCTGCCACGGCCGCCGCTGGCCGCCAGGTGGCCAGCAGCCCCAGCGCCGCCATAACAAACTCGACGCCCTGTGCCGCGGCCAGCTCGTGCTTGGATTCGTCGCTGAGTGCAGCCTTGGCGCTGCTGAGGATCACGCGGTGGCGCATCAACACCAGCTGCTGCTGCTGCTGCTGCTGCTGCTGCTGCTGCTGCTGCTGCTGCTGCTGCTGCTGCTGCTGCTGCTGCCCCGCTCCACCTGCCCCACCCTTGTGGCTGTTTGGTGCCGTGGTAGGGGGCGTGACCATGACCCGCTCCATCACCATCGCCATCTCCCTCATGCGCGGGCACGCCGCGCCGCCAGCACCCGCGCCGGGCCCGTCAATTCCGGGGCCGTCGGGCCCCGTGGCACCGCGCGAGAAGGCGGTGACTGCGGCAGAGTGAGCCGAGTCTACACGCCGCATGAGGTCCATGAGCTCGGCCCGCAGGTACCACCGCACCGCCGCGTCCGCGGCGCCGCCGCCCCCCACGGCCAGCGCGAGCGCGCCGCCCTGCCCCCCGGCCCCCGCGCCCGCCGACAGCAGCGGCGCGCCGCCGGGGCCGCGGGCGGCCAGCCAGGTGCGGGCGGTTGAGGCGAGCTCCAGGAAGCTGATGTCATCGTAGTCACCCGTCAACAGCGCGCTGTTGGTGACACGCACCTGGGGGGTGAGTTCAAGGTACGGATGGGCGGCGGGGGTTTGGGTGCAAGGCACAGCACGCGGGCCAGGTGCTTGGGTCGGTTGTGCTGGCAGGGCGTTAGTCGGGTCATGAGTAAGGTGCCCGGTCCTGAAATCCACAACCGCCGAGGCCTTTGGGGCTTGAAAGATAGGCACCTTGGCGACGCGACTGCACCTCTCACCGTGAGCTTAAACAGATTGCTCTGAAGCGCTTCTCGCTCCTGCTTCACGGCCAGGGCGACAATCGCGGCGGCTATATCATGAGACATCCTGCCAAGTCGTTTCTGCTGAGAGAGAATGTTTGATGTAAAATACAATAGAGCGCTTTATTCTCTGGTCACTTTTGTAGGTTGAGTTCCCTTCAAGAAGCGTGGCGTAGCACGAACGGCTACACAACGGAGTGCGGGAGCCTGCACGACAACTGCACTGGCCCTGAATGGGCGTACATAGGCGAGAGAAACAATTTACGGTTGCAAGGCATGGTTTGCAGCACGTGCGGGGCGTGCGTTCACACGACGGCTGTGGAAGCAGGGCGGGCGGTGGTGGTTGTTTGCTTGCTGTGATGTGTCAGCCACGCAAGCACACCCTGAACCTTGTCGTGACTACTCCTTGCATCAACGGCCGCCACCAGGCCCATGCTGCGGCTGCGAGTGATTGCATTCGCGCGTTTCGCATTGAGGCGTGCCGCGACACCATTTGACCGACACCTGCAAAACTCAGCGAGACCAACGGCCTGCTTGCCACCCCTCTGCCTGCAGCAGCGATCCATATGATAGGTAGCGTTACACAACAGCGATGCGTTGTGGTGGTGTTGGAGGCCGCTCCCGCTGCGAACAAGCGGCGCGGCTCCGCGTAAGCGCTGGCCCCCCGCGGCGACTGCCGTTTTCGTGTTGCCGCGCGTCAACCCCAGGCGAAGCCGGCTCAATATGCCGCCCGCCAGCGGCAGCTCGGCCCCGCCCTTACAAGGGTGCAGCAGCACGCTTCCCGCATCGCCCCCCCGCCAGAAAGGAATCGCAGCAGTTGCGCTGCAGCGGCCCACGGGACGGCGGCCCCCTCGCAGGACCGCCGGCCCTGGCCCGCAGCCATCAAGATCGCCGCCCCTCGGGCCGCCTCTAAGAGGGCGTCCCAGATCAGACCCTGGCTGCGACCTTGGCCACCATGGCCTCCACTGCGTTGACGACCTGCTCGGGCTGCACGATGGTGGCGGCCTCGAGCTCGTAGGCGTAGGCCGTGGGCACGTCCTGGCTGCTCAGGCGCATCACCTGCGGCAGGGGGGTGAGCACAAGGCGGCGGTGGTCGCAGTTGCGGCCTCTGGTGTTTGGGTCGTCGAGGTGTGCAGAGCGAGGAGTGCGGGTCGGAATAGGGGGGAGTGCGCTTTGGTGCAGAGGGCTAGGGGGTGTGAGGCAATGGAAAACCGAGTGGGATGGTCTGGGGGTTTGGGGCGCGGCCGCGGGGGCACGACGGCTGGTTGTGCTCTGTGGTGCACGCCAGCAACCGCGCGCCGCCCCGCTTCTGCCCACCTCCTGCCAGCGGCCCGCCAGGCAGCGCCCTCCTGGCGTTGCCGCGTGGCGCCCGCCACGCGGCCGGAGGCGACGCCTCGCCCTCCTGGCCCCCGTCCCTTCAGGCAGTCACAGGCCCCCCGCCGACCCCAACCCTCAGCCCCCGGCCCGCCCTTGCTCCGCTC
>NW_014009669.1:0-1561 GCF_000611645.1 Monoraphidium neglectum
CTGCGGGGGCGCGGCTGGGCGGCGCCGGGCTGTTCGCGACGCCGGCGCCCGCGGGCGCGGCGGCGCCCGCCGGGCCGCGTGCGGCGCCGGGATCGGGGTCGGGGCCTTCGACGGGGGGGCACGACGCGTCGCCGGCGCTGATTTGCAGCAAAGCCTCGAACCCCTCCCCTGCGGACGACAGGCAGAGGCACGCGGGCGGCAGTGCCGCCGTCGCCGCCGCCCAGCCGGGCGCCCCGGCGGCGGCGCCGGCGCTGGCGGGTGCGGGGCCGTCCCAAGACGGGAGCCAGCCGGAGTGGGATCAGCAGCACAGCCAGACGGGCGCGACGGCTCGGGCGGCCGCGGCAGCCGAGCCCGCGCAGCGTCGCCAGTTGGTCGAGCCGGGGACGCCGGCCGACGGGCGCGTTGCCGGCGGCGGCAGCGGCAGCAACAGCGGCAGCGGGCGGGCGGGCGCCGCAGGCGCCTCCCCTGGCAGCAGCGGCGGCGGCGCGGCAGCGGCGGCGCCGATTGCGACACCTACTGCCAGCCTGTCGACTGACGACCCGGCTCGACTTCCCAAGCACCCACGCCGTGCACCTGCGGCCGCCGCAGCCATCGCAACCAACGCGCCGGCTGGGTCTGTCGGCGCAGGCGCAGCGGGCGGCGGTGGCGCGGGCGCTGAGCGCGAGGCGACGCCGCCATTCGATTTGAGCCCGCCAGGGCCCCTGGGGGACAGCCAGACGCCTGTGTTGTTCAGGGGGGCCGCCGGGTCGGTGGGTTGGCAGCAGCAGCAGCAGCAGCAGCAGCAGCAGCAGCAGCAGCAGCAGCAGCATGCAGACGAAGGCCCCGAGGGGCCCTGGGGCCAGCAGGAGGGCGGCAACGCCTTGGGCGGCCCCGGCGCAGGGCTGGGCCGTGCGCAACGCGAACCTTGCACGCCCTTGCTGCGCCTGGGCCAGGGCTGGTCACCGGCGGAGGGCGCGCGGGGCAGAGCCGCGGGCGCCGGCGTCGGCGTCTCGCCGGCGGGGACAGAGCGCACGCCGGTTCTGGGGCTGGTGGCGGAGCGGGCGGGCCGGCTGCGGCGCGCGGCGGGGGGCGAGAGCCCGGCGCAGAGCCCGCGGCAGCTGCTCGGCTCGCAGCCGCAGCACCAGCGGCAGCAAGAGCAGGAGCAGCAGCAACAGCAGCAGCAGCACTTGCCGGAGCTCCTCAACTTGCCGCCTGCGTCGCCCGGCAACACGGCGCCCCTCACCCAGGGCACAGCAGGCCGCCGCAGCAGCAGCGGTGGCACAGGGGCAGTCCTTGCCCCGGGGCTGGCCAGCAACAGCAGGGATTATGCCGGCAGCGGGGGTCTTTCATTTGGGGGCACTCCCATGGACGTGGACGGCGGTGGCACTGGGGCAGGAACGCAGAGCCAAAGCCTGGGTAGCGCGCCGCGGCCCAGCCAGGGGGGCAGCGCGCTGCGCGAGCAGCGCCACGGCCGCCCGCCGCGCGGCGCGCCCGCGTCGCGAGGCGCAGGGGGTGCGTCGGCCGACGCGGCGCTGGCCCGCCTTCCCGGCAGCGCAGGGGCGCTGCATGGCAGGCATGGCGG
>NW_014009669.1:2209-5962 GCF_000611645.1 Monoraphidium neglectum
GCTGCATGGCAGGCATGGCGGTGGCGGGGTCGGCGAGGAGGCTCCCGGCAATGGCATTGTTCCCCTGATTGCCGCCCCTGCCGATGCGCCGGACGGCAGCCAGCCAACCGAATCCGCAGCCGCGCCAAGCGGCCGCAGGGGGCCGTCGGAAGCCCCCAGCCCGGCCGCAACTCTGGCGCTGTCCGGCGGCAGCAGCGGCGGCGGCGGTGGCGGCACGCCGGTCGGGACAACCGGAGGTGGGCTGGGCCGCGGCGGGGCAAGCGGGTCGCCCGCCCTTGGGGAGGGGTCGCCTTCGGTGGCTGCTACAGAGGTGGTCGAGGTGATGGATGTTGATGATGAGTTGGGGGTTGGTGGCGCAGCAGCTGGACCGCAGGGGCAAGGAACGCGGCAGCAGCAGGAGGAGCAGCAGCAGCATGAAGGGCAGCAAGGGCAGCAGGAGCAGCAGCAGCAGGAGGAGCAGCAGCAGCACGAGCAACAACAGCACGAACAGCAGCAGCAGCAGCAGCAGCAGCAGCAGCAGCAGCAGCAGCAGCAGCAGCAGGACCCTGGCCCCCGCCAGCGCTGGGGCGACTCAGCGCTGCTGCGCCTGGTGGATGACTTCCTGTTAGTCACCACCTCCCGCGCCGCCGCCGAGGCCGTCGCGCTCCGCCTGCAGCGCGGCTTCGCCGATGACTACAACGCGACCATCAACCCCGCCAAGACGCGCGCAAACTTCCCGGTGCCGCTGCCCGGCGGCGGGGCGGCGCCGGCGAGCCTCTGGGTCGCGGGCGACGGGTGAGCACCACACGCGCGCGCGCACACGCATGCGACGCGTGGCATCACAGTCCGCCCCCGGCCTTGAGGGCCCCCGTCGGCCTCCTGGTCTCACCTGATCAGGGCGGACGCTCCCATGCAGCTGGCTGCCGCTGCCTGTTTCGCGGCGTTGTTTGCTGGTGGCAATCCCGCCGCCTCTCCCTGACCCGCCGGCGCGGGCGCCCGAAAAACCCAATCACCTCGATCCCCTCGCTTGTCCGCCGCCTTGCCGCGTACACCGCGGGCCGCAGGCAGTCGTACGTGCGGTGGTGCGGGCTGCTTATCCACAGTGACAGCCTGGAGCTGCTGGCGGACTACAGCCGCTACGCCGGGCAGCACATCAGCAGCAGCCTCACGCTGGCGCTGGGGCGGCGGCCGGGGCGGGCGCTGCTCGGGAAGGTGCGGGGATGGTAATGAGAGTGGCGATGGTACTGGTGATGGTCAAGATAATGGTGATGGTGACGGTGATGGTAATGGTAATGGTATAAAGGTGAACGGTACAAATAGAAACCTGCTGCCGTTACGCCCTCAGAACGGATTATTTTTCGCGGCGGCGGGGCGCGCTGCGAACCGGCGGTTGGATTATCCGTCCAGGGGCGTGCTGTTCATATGTGTGTGGAGCTGGGGATGAGTGTGAAGTTCCGCCGCATCTGGGCCTGGTGTGGGGGGCCGGGCAGCCAAAGCCGGGGCCTGGCTCATGGCTGCCCGCGTCGCAACCGCGGGCGCTCCTGCATTCGGACGCGACCCGCCCGCCCTGCCTCCTCCCCTCCGCCCCCAGGTGCTGCAGTACACGCGGCCCAAGTGCCACGCGCTGCTGCTGGACGACACCATCAACGGCGGCACGACAGTGCGCCTCAACATCTTCCAGGCAGGCAGCGCTGTTTCGTGCCCGGTTCGCCCTGTGTTGTAGGATGTCGATTGTGGGGCCAGATCCAAGGAGGTGTCTTCACCTGTGACACTGGGTGCAGGCGGCCTTGTCCCGTGATGCGAATCCAAATCGAAGGATGTAACCACAAGCGTGGCTTTCGTGCGCGCCTGCGTGCAAACTCGCACACACGCACACACATGAGCACGCGTGTACATGCACAACTGAGTCGTGCGCGCTTGTACACGTTGTCTCGTGGTGCATACATACACATGCGTGCAAATACACACACACACGCGCGCACACACACACACACACACACACACACACACACACATGCACACACACACACAAGTGCACAAACGCGCGTGTGTGCGCACATACGTACGCACACACACACACCGCCCACCAAGCTCCACCCCAACCTCACCCCCCCCCAGGCCTTCCTGCTGACGGCCATGAAGACGCACTGGGCCGTGCGCACGCTGCTCGGCCCCGGCTGCCGCGGCCCCCAGCGCGACCCCCGGCTGGTCCTGCGCGCGGTGCAGGGCGCCATCAGCTACATGGTGTCCCTGGTCAGGAGCAGGTGGGGGCACGCCTCGCAGCAGGGGCCCAGGGTTGAGGGCTCAGGGTTCATCGAGGGTGTCCATCTAGGGTCTATAAAATCCGCGCCACTCGCAGGAGGGGGGGGTCGGGGGTTTATGGCTCAGGGTTCTCCAACAGGGTCTCCAATAATCGGCACCCACGGCTCTCCAGGGGACCGGCCGCCACCTTGCAATCGGCATGGGCTCCGAGGCCCGCCCAGGGCGCGTGTTTCGTCACAGGGCAGGGCTTTCGCGCGGACAAGTGTCGTCGGCGCCTTACCCCCCCCCCCCTCTCGCAGGGTGCGCCTGGCGCGCGTGCGGCTGGGGCTGGACTGCCGCTGCGGCGTGTCGCGGTGCCACGTGAGGTGGCTGGGGCTGGTGGCCTTCCAGCGCGTGCTGCGCAGGTGGGGGGGGGGGCGTTTACTAAGGATTGAGGAGAACCTTTCGCCCGAGTGGATTATGCTTTAGTCGTTTGAAGTTCGATGTATCGCTCCAACATCAGCACCGCCTGAATGCCTGGCGCGGGGCCTTGCGATCAAGATTGATGGAGGGAACGCCGAAGCCAGGCTGCTGGTGCTGCACCGTGATCACAAGCAGGGGACCCTCGTGTGCAACCCCCCCCAAAAAAATACCCACCCCCCTTCGCCATTTGTAATGATGCCGAATCGCCCCAAACCCCCTCGCACCTTGCAATCCCCCAGGAAGCAGGCCGCCTACGGGGCGGTCCTGGCCGTGCTGCAGGAGGAGCTGCGGCGCCCCACCTACGCGCAGCTGTCGCGCCAGCTGGCGGGCGTGGTGGACCCGGCGCGGTCCTCGGTGTTTGACCAGATCATCTTCTGACGCCGCGACGAGCATTTTGTTTGGGCTGTTCCGCGCCGCTGTTTGCTGGGCTGCGGTCACGTTGCGTTGAGTTGCGCTTTTGTTCACTGACTGTATCTTACTGGTCTGTTTCTGGCGTGCTGCGGCAGGCTGCCGTGAGTTGCAGCAGCAGACAGTGTATCTTTTACCGCAGATTGACGGCTGCCCGTGGTTGTGGGCAAACTATGCTATTGTCTAACTCCTGTGCACCAAACGTCACAGGGGGTGCAGCCGCTCCCTTGTCGTGGTGGCTCTGCCTCGCGCTCCCCACCCGACCCACTTGCTGGCCCAAAGGTCGCTGAGCAGCTGAACCGTTTTGCGACGCACACTGGCAACAGGCAGCGTGCTATCAACGACATTTGCAGGTGTAACGTACGAAGGACATTGGGATCGAAGCCAGAACAACAATCAAAGTTGTTGTGGTGCAACAGCGCATCAAAACTGCCGCAGCAGCAACCTGCTGCTCGCACAACGCCCCAGAACAGGGACCACCAGCCGCGCCGCGAGGCCCACGCACGCGCGCGCGCGTGCAGCCGATTATAAAGCTGACGCGGTGTTTGCAACAATCAACTTGCAACTGCATACATCAAACGTGTCTCGCCGACCCCACTGCGCACACTGTGTGGCATAAGAACATTGCGTAGTGGCCCCCTG
>NW_014009668.1:0-3240 GCF_000611645.1 Monoraphidium neglectum
GCCTTACACGGGGCGAGAACCCCCGGCACAATTAACGCGGCAACTGCAGCTTCCTCTACCTGATGTGCGCAGAGCCCCATTCTCGCTCCTGCACTCGCTCTTCTTGAGCTGCGTGGCCCCGGGCAAATGCATGAGGTTGGCCTGCACTGCCGCGTCTATCGCCCCGCAGCTTGACGCGGGCGTGCAGGAGCAGGTGCTGCTGATGTCGCGCGACGAGCAGTCAATGCTCGTGGCCTCATACGCTGACATCAAGGTGAGGGTGAGGGGTGAGGGCGGCAGGGTGCCGGGCGGAGTCGGGGCTCTGCCCAGAGCCGCGCGGCTGGTGTCACGAGATGGTGCGCTACACATCCCTCCCCGCATGCTGTCCCAAGCGGGGCGCTCATGGCTTGCGCCTTCAACTGTCAACAACCGTTTCATGCGCCCTCCCTCCCCTCATGTGCTCCCAGCGCTGCATTGAAAGCGCGTTCGCTGAGCTGCGGGCGGCCGCGGCGCGCAGCGTAGGCCGCTGAATGTGCGTCACATTGCATGCGCACACGGCTGGCTTGCTCAACTGTAAGTCGACCTTGTTTAAATTGGAGGGCAGACAGACAGACATGGCTCTTGCTGGATACTCTGCTGCACAGTTCTTGGCAGCGTCAAGATCACCAGGCCACTCTCGACATCACAAGTCAGCGAACGGGTGTGAGCCCATACACTACACACCGTTTGCGCTGAGCGTCACCAAGACGCAAATCAGATATGAAGCCAGTCATGTACCGGCCTTGTTCCACCAACACATTGTGGCGGTGCATGCCCATGGGCTGCCAACTGCTTTTCGCAGTGACGGGTGTGCTTTTCGCAGTGACCGGTGTGGCGCCGTGGCACACCGTCCGTCTCAAGGCGCATGCCAATCAAAGACATCTGCTCGTATGATATCCATCGTGCTAGACATACTGTACGCTGTAGTGTCGAAGCAATATATACCGACTTGCGAGATCCGCAGCGTTCTTCAACAATCCGACGACATACGTTCGCATAGATGCTTGGCTGCGCGGCCAAGCCACAGCGCGCCTGTTCGAATGGTGCCATCGCGCCGCACATACATGCCGGCCTGATCCGTGCCCGGCGAACGGGCGCTGATCGTCTTCTGGGTGCCGCAGGGCAGCGGCACACCCGCGCAGCTCGCGCCAGGCGCCACGCCGCAGCCGATCCCTCCGCAGCAGCAGTGCCCGCGCCAACACAGGATGAGCCGCGGCATGCAGGCCCCGCTGAGGGTGTGACCCTGTACATGCGCTCCCCGCTGGCCCGTGGCCAGGCGGTGCGTCACGACGGCGGCAGCGTGGTGATCCTGGGGGACGTGCCGCGCGGCTGCGTGGTCGACGCGGCGGGGGATGTGGTGGTAATGGGGCGGCTGGAGGGCGAGGCGCGCGCGGGGGCGGCAGCGGCGATGGTGGCGGCGCTCGCTTTTGGCCCCGAGGCGGCCGTGTGGGTCGGTGGCGCCAAAGCCGGAAAGGTGCGTCGGGCCGGAGAGTCGAGGGAAGAGGTCATGCCCGCTGCACTCGCCGATGGCCAGGTTTGAACCACCACGTATGCCATTTTGAGTCATGCCTGCCAATCGTACCGCCTGCGGGTTGCGTGAGCCCCGCAACGCCCTGCTGCCCCGCAATGCCGCCCGCGTCAAGGCCCCCACCAACGGGCCAGCCCAGCTGATGGCGGTGCTGGAACCGGGCTCCAGCGCGCCGGCCTTCCGCCCCCTGCCCGGTGCCACGGCGGCCCCTGCTGAGGCTGAGGGCCCGGGGCGTGAGCTCCTGTCGCAGCTGGTGCCCGCGGCGGCGCTGACGCTGGGCGTAGCGCTGACGGCCGCGCCCAGCGTGGTGCTGGGGGGCCTCGTGGGCACCAGTGGTGAGAGCGTGGTGGGGGCGCTCCTGGAGACTGTGGTCTACGGTGAGCAGGGCGGTGGAGGGCAGGGGCCCAGCACAGAGGCTGCTGCTTGATGGATGCTGGCACTGGGGGCTTGCGGGTGAACCTCTTGGTATACTGCGCTGCAGAGGGTGAGGAATGGCGAGAGGCACCCGCACAGCAGCCCACTGTGGCATTGCCCCCCTTCCCCCTGGCCCTGCGCTTTTGCCAGGCTACATCCTGCTGCAGGGGGCGGTGCTGCTGTCAGAGGGCAGCGAGCTGCTGCTGGAGGTCAGCCCCATGTTCAGCGGCGGTGGGGCAAGAGGCGTTACAGGAAGCAATATCCCCAGGATGTCTATGGCACCAGAGTGTGCACTCGGCACGTCACCTTGCAAGGACTGGCAATCCACAAAAATCACACAATCTCGTCCAGGCACGCCAACCTGGTCATGTTCTGTCAATCATATCATGGATCCCCCACCCCACCCCATACCGTCACCTCAGCTCACTTCACCTGCAACTATCCCCACCCTGCCACCTCCATCTCAACCCCCAAACAACGCTGCTCTCCCCATACCCCGCACCCTGCACGCCGCAGCCGTTGCCCTTCACCCCATACCCTTCACCCCATACCCTTCACCCCATACCCTTCACCCATACCCTTCACCCCACACCGCTCACCCCACGCTCCGTCCCCAGGTCCTCAACCCGGGCATCATCGGCGGCGTGCTGCTGCCTTGCCTGGGGGCGCTGCCTGATGCGCTGATCGTGCTCAACAGCGGCCTCAAGGGCAGCCGCGACATGGCAGCAGAGCAGCTGGCAGTGGGGATGGGTGCGTGGGACCCCTCAAGGGGGCTGGACCAGGGATGGTGGGGGCTAAACATCCACGCGACCAAAGCTTGCTTGTGGGCGGAAGCGCGGCCTGCCATCCGTCACGCGTGCTTGCATGCGGGCGTGAGGGCAAAGGCGAGGGTGCATGTCAGCCTAAGATCCCTAGGCGTTTCTCTCTTGATGCCACTCAAGCCGCCCTCTCAGAACGCATGCACACACTTTCACACACACATACACACATACATACACACACACACGCACGCGCGGACTTGCCATCCCCACCACTACCACCACCACCACCCCAAGGCACCCTGGCGGGCTCCACCGTGCTGCTGCTGTCCCTGGCATGGGGCTGCTCCGTGATCCTGGGGCGCTGCGACCTGTCAGACACCACGGGACGCGCCATGGACAAGAGGCTGACACGGGGTGTGGGGGAGTGTGGGGGCGGGGGGGGGATCTCCCACATATGGGGGTCAGGGACAGGGGCAGCAGCACGACAGCATGTCCTCTAGACGCCAGAGGTGTGCACGG
>NW_014009668.1:3421-5492 GCF_000611645.1 Monoraphidium neglectum
GGGCAGCAGCACGACAGCATGTCCTCTAGACGCCAGAGGTGTGCACGGCTTTGTTTTTGCCACATCTTGTTCATCCAATCACCACATCCCCTCGCTGCTGTAGGCTTTGACCTGAACCGCACCGGCGTCTCGACTGATGACGGTGAGTGCCAAGGGGGCGGGGCTGGGGTGCTCTCTTTTGGAGCCGACTCCTCACGTGCCAACATCGCATCCACCCACAGCCTTGTTGTAAGCAGCACGGCGATACAGTGCTGGCACCATGCACACTCAGCACCATCCCAGCTCAACCCCAACCCCGATCCTCCATCCGCCGCCTCACAAACCGCTCCGCGATACCAGATGTGCGCAAGGGTGCGCTGGTGATGGCGGGTTCTGTGCTGCTCTACGGCATTGTGCAGGTGCCCGCCTTCATGGGCTTCCCTGAGAGCCCACAGGTGCGGGCACCGGGTTTGAACGGCAGGGACGCAGGGCGCGGCCGCTGCTGAGCCTGCCTGGAGGGCCTCCAGGCAGAGCTTTGATTTCCACTGCGTCTGCAACCTGTCGAAGGACCCCGGGCTTGAAGGCCCTGTGAAACCCCAAGACCCTTTGAAGCGCTGGTGGTAATGGTGATGGGAGGGTCAATGGTCGCCGCGGCGTTGTCAACGGGTGTACACTGGCCGTTTCCCGCCGTCAGCGCAGCGAACCCTGCCCATCCGCCACGCCAGGCTGCCCTGACGGGAGCGGTGGTGTGCCTGGCTGCGGCTGTGGCCTACTGCGCCTACAGCGTCCTCAGCCCGGAGCTGCAGCGCCGCAAGATAGAGGCGGCGCGCAAGAAGCGGCTCAGGTGTGCCGCCGCGATTTACTCAATGTTGCAATGGGCTATCTGCAATGCGAACAGCTAGAACGGGCATGTTGCAGGACCTTGGACCCGCCCCCAGCCCATCAAGTCCAGAGCCCCGCGTCCTCCTGAAGGTCCTGCCCCCCCTCCCTTCCACGCTCCGCCCCCTTGGTCTCCGGCCCCAGGCTGTACATGGTCAAGGTGCGTGCACGAGGACAACAGTAGCCACAGACACTTTGCACTCCGCCACACTCCCCTGCCTCATCCCCTGCCTGTCTCTGCCGTTGCAGCACAGACAAGAGTCATGCTGCTGCGCCTGATCCCCATCTGGGTTTGCATGTCGTCGGTGTTGGGCTGGACCCTTGGCCATTCCCCCAAGGCTCATACATGTAGCACTACTGGCATACACACGTGTACATCACTCGCAGGCCTTAGCTGAGCGCACTGTGGCTGCCCCGCGCTTTGGCTCCCTGGTGGACCCCTCTGGCCGTGTCAACAGGTAGGTTGAGGGCGAGGACTGTAGTGTGCTACTGGCAGTCAACAAGATTTGCTTTGTGCCTCGATTGCATGCATGCAGACATGGCCGCGCGCGCACCAGGATTACACAATCACAACATGACACAGTGTCATGCTCACGCAACCCGACATACCGGTGCTCACACCAACGTGCAAACGCCCTGGCGCTTGCGCCCAGGTCCACACTGCGTGTGCTGTTTGACGAGTTTGACACAGACAGCAGCGGCACCATCGACGCCGGCGAGGTGCAGGCCCTCCTGCTGGGGCTGCGGCTGGGCGGCAGCGACGACGCCCTGGCCGTGGACCGTGCCACCGTGGACCTCTGGTTCCAGGTGGACTTGTCAGAGGGGGGAGGGCGCACAACGTCACCCAGCACTGGGTGCTGCTGCATCCTCACTGCTCAGCAGGCAGTCGCGGAGACCGCGTCGACTGTGGCTTGTCACCCAACGTGGCGTTAACGCAGTAACCAGGAGCGGCCATCGTCCCTAGACGGTGCGTCCGCCCCCGCCCCCCCCTCCTCCTCTCGCAGGAGATGGACGTTGACTCTGACCGCGAGATCAGCTTTGAGGAGTTTCACGCCTGCCTCTCGAGGTGGGTCGATGAAAAGCTGGCGGCGGCGCAGGCGGCGCAGGCCAGGGCGCCGGGCGGCTACGCGGCTCTGCTCGACCCCCGGATGGGGGGGCCCACAGCGGCGCTGCTGGCGGACCTGCCCCCTGATGACCTGGCCCAGCTCAGGGT
>NW_014009667.1:0-5309 GCF_000611645.1 Monoraphidium neglectum
GCCGCCGCCCGCCTGCGACGCCGCCGGGCCCCCGGCCGCGCCCCGCTGCGGCGACGCCGGCGCCGGCCTGGGCGCGGACTGCTGCTTTGAGGACGAAGACGACGTCTTGACGGCCCTAGGTATGGGCGATGATGATTTGGGCATAGACTTCGGCCCCGATGATCTGGACGCAGCGGCCGAGCTCGTCGGGGTCGGCCTGGGCCATCACCACCACCACCACGGCCACGGCCATGGCCACGCCTCAGCGGCGGCGGCGGCGGCGGCCGCGCCGCTGCGCTGGCGGGGGGCGGCACACCCAGGTGGGGCCCTGGTGCGTGCCGCCTGGCGCCGGCCGCACGCTGTAGTGTGGGCTTCTGGGTCAGAGCCAGGCTGTCACTGCATGCTGTGATGACCGCCTCACAGACCTGTCATCCATCACCCTCCTCTGACCCGCCCTGGTTGTTCCTCTTGGCCCCACGCCGCGCCGCCCCCGCAGCCGCCGTCGCCCCCGGCGGCGCATCGCCGCTGTCGTCGTCGCTCTGCACCGGCGGCGTCGCTGCCAGCGACCTCAGCACCGGCACCGCCCTCGCCCCGCCGCCCAGCTGGCGTGCGCCCGCGCCCGCGCCGCGCGTGCCGCCCACCGGCCCCGGCCCCGCCCTGCGTGCGCCCACGGCGCCGTGCGCCGCCGCGTCGGCGGCGGCGCCTCCGGCCGGGATGATGGCCGGCGCGCCGATGTGCCTGCCGCCTTGGATGGCGTACGGATGGCCGCCCATGATGCTCGCGGCCTGCGCGCCGCCCGGCTGCGCGCCGGGCATGGTCTGGGGCATGCCAATGCCACATGTCGTCACCGCGCCCGGCGTCGCGCCGCCGGGCGCGTCGCCGGCGGCGGCGCGGGCGCGGGCGGGCGGCGCGCCTTGACGGCGCGCCCTTGCTTGCGCGCCCGGGGGGCGGGGCTTGTCGCACCTCCGCTGTACAGGCCACCAAGCTCTTTGGTGGCAGATCAGGAGACGCACTGGCCACCGCGGGGCCCCGGATTGAAAGGGCCGCCGCCGCGGCATTGCGGCGACGTCGGCCCCCGCCCCGCCCACGCGCGCCCCCCGGCCCCGCCGGGCCTGCGGCTTGAACCCGTTGTGTTTGCTCATAAGAGAAGAAAAAAGAGAAAAGAGATCCCATGGCCGCGAGCCCGGCCGCGCCGGCGCCCCTGCTCGCCCGGCGATTGACACCTCGCGGCCGGCGCCCGCGGCACGCGCGGTGCGCGCTATGCGCGAGCGCGCGCGTCCGGGGCCGCGCCGCGGTTGCCGCATTGAGGCCGAGGCCGCCACAGACTCCCCGCGCCGCCCGCTTTGAGGCGGCGGTTGACCCTCGGCCCCGGCGGCGCGCCCGTCCCGCAGGGCCGCCGGGGCCGATTCTGGTCCCTTGCCTTTACCAGCGTCTCTTTCGTCCGCGCCCAACTCCGAACTCAACACACGCACCCGCTCATTCACCCCAGCACCTCCACGCACTGCCCGGCGCGACGCCACCGGGGGCCGTCCGCCGCCCCACGGCCGGCCCCGTTCCTTTTTGCTGAGCGGTCGCCGCACGCCGCTCTTTGCCAATCTGCCACGCTTGCATGTGTCCACCCTTCCCGTGCGCGCGCCCGCGCCGCTCGTGTGTGTGTGTTTGGCCGGGCCACGCACTCCCCACACCCCAAGCCGCCAACACGCGACCGACAGGCTCGGCCAGCGGCTTGGGGCCCAGGGACGGAGGGGTGAGGGCCGGCACGCGTGCCCACGCATCAGCGCACCAAAACGGGCGCAAACCGCCCCCCTTGCGTTGCGGCGTGCGGGCCGCGCCCGCTCAAAGCGCCGGCCCAGCCCCTGTGGTGCGCCCAGGTCCCGGGGCCCCGCTCTCAGGCGCCGCAACGGGCCGCTCGCCGCCCGCATCGCACCCCGCGTGGCCTTTGTCCTGACTCACCCCGCCGTGCCTGTCGGCGCCCACGCGGCGCCGCTCGCAGGCGCAGCCGCGCGCGCCGCAGCCGAGCGGCGCGCCGGCCAGCGCGGCTGCGGGCGCGCGGTTTCATCCTTTTGCTTGTGCGTCTGTGTGTGCGCGTCGAGACTGAGATGGCGGTTGCATGGCCGCAAAGCAAGCAGGCAGCACTTGAGGAGCCCTTCCCAAAAGGCCCCTCGCACAGCTGCCACCCGGACGGCTGCTGGTTTCGCCACCTCGTCCAAGGGACACCAGGGGTGCGGAGGGCTCAACGCCCGGGGCTGAACCCCCTTCCTTTCGTCGCGCTTCAGCAAGGCTGCGCTGCACTTCCCGCGGGGCCCGCCGGCGGCCCGCGCGCCGCGGCGGTCGGCGCGCCGCCCCTGCCCCCTGGCCGCACTCGAGCCCTCTTTTTGAGACGCCCCATGACCCCTGCCCCCCGCGTCTCCCTCGCGAGCGCCGCACCTTCCATCACTGCCACAGCCGCCGCCCCGCCACCAGGCGCACTCTCCACCTTCCCGTCCGCGTGCACATGACCCAACCCACCACCTGCCACGTGGGGGGACCATCCCCCCTCGGCCCTGCCCCGAGCCGGCGGCCGTGTTGCGCCGCATCTCTCAGCGTGGTGGCTCAGCTGCATGAATCCGCATCGTTTCCCACGACGAGCCCGGATAGATAACACGAGCCGACGCGCGGGCTCGCGACGGCGCATGCGCGCGTGTGAGTGCGCACACACACACAGCCGGCCGGCGGCCACGCCCACTAGCGGCCCCGGGACTCGGCCAGGCGCGCGTGCGCGTGCGCCCGTCGGCGCTCCTGCCTCAAGGAATCTAGAATGATGGCATCACCGCCCCGACAGCGTGCGCCCGAGGACTGCCAACGCCTACCGCGTCCCCTTTGTGTGCCCCTTCTTTTTGCACTGAGATCCGATGCCGTCCTGCCGGCCCCATCGTCGCCCTGAGATCCGAGCGTTTCGTGTCCCGTTTTGTACATGCTCCGAGCCGCCGACCCTCCACACTCAGCCCCCGCCCCTCCCAGCAGCGAGCGCCAAAGTAGAACGCGTCGCGCGCGGAGCCGGGGGCATTTTTGGCCCTGGGCACGCCTGTCGGCCTCCCGAGGCTGGGCTTGCGGTTCATTCTGCTGCGGTTTTGAGGATCTCCTGCGGTTTTTGGGCTGCGCCGGTCCGGCCCTGACGCCGCTTGCGCGGCCGGCGGACGCCGCGGGCGCAGGGGGCACGATCGGGTGGGGCGGGGCTCGGGCCGCCAGGGCCCCGCCCGCCCGCCCCCTGCACTGGCGGCGGCGCCTGTGGCGCGGCGGCGTGCACGGTGACATGGCAATAGCGGCGAAGTCTGGGGGTGGCAGCAGGGAAGTTGGGGGTTTTGGCACAGCACTAAGGGGCCCCGTTGCCCTTTTGAGACGAAAACACAAAAAAGGCACACACAAAAAAAGCAGTTGATTAATTTCGCGTAACGAGGAGGAGGCCAGAGGGCGTGCGTTGGGCGTTGGGGGCAACGCCGGCCTTGTCAAGGCGCCGCACCGCTCTCCTCCCATCGCAACCCCCCTATCTTTACACAACACCGTGGCCGACTCAAAGGACCACCGGGCCCCGTGCCGCCACCGACACCGCACTTGCCACACCGCGCACCCTGCCACGGGAGACTGTCGACCGCCCACACGCGTTGAGGACGGCGGGGCCTGGCGTCGCACGGGCCACGAGGGCGCGCTGCGCACTGCGATTCATCTTTCGCGGCGCGGCTGGAGGCCCCCTTGAGACCCTGTGCCCTGTAACCCCCAGTCAACGTGGCCAAAGCACTGTCCGCCACTTCCGGGGGGCTGGGCTTGTCTCGCCAGAAAGGGACCTGTGGTTTTGCGGGCCATCGCGGGCGGAGAAGACCACGCGTGCAGCACGCCCAGCCGTCCTGCCTGGCTTTCAATACCAGACTGACAGCACAGGAAATCGTCCAGCAGCAGCCGGCAGGGAGCGCAGGGTGGCGCTGCGCTCACTTGAGAAGTACCGGCAGGTACTTCCCTGGCGATCAAGCACAAGCCCGCGGTCTGTCTTATCTTTGCTGCTCGCCGGCTTGACCGACAGCGACAGCTCGGGCTGTGAACCCTTGCGGCTGCGCGTCAGCTGCTGCCGCCCTCTGATGGCTGTCACCATCCCCCCCGTCGTCAGCAGCGTCAGCCAGCCGGCAGATTAAAAAGTCACAGCGCCTCGTCGTCGTCGTCATCGCCGATGACGATGACGTCCCCGTCTGCCTCGTCACCCCCACCGCCTCCGTTGCCCTCGCTGCCGTCCTGCTTGGCCCTCTTCGCCCCCGGTGCCCCCGCCGCAGCCGCGGTCTCGTCCTGCCCGACCTCTAGCACGACCGCGTCGCCATCCGCGTCCCCGGCCGCGGCGCCCTCCTCCCTGCCGCGCTTCTTGCCGCCGCCCGGCGGCGCCGCTGCGGCATCTTGCTGCTGCTGCTGCTGCTGCTGCTGCTGCTGCTCGCCCTCTTGTCCTGCCGGGGGCGCAGCAGAGGGCAGCTCTCCCTCCAGGATGAACCCCTCGGGGTGGCGCTCCTCGTCAATAGAATCCTGCAGCAGAAGTAGCCACACACGCGGCGGTGAGGTGGTGCATGTTGGGATGTCACCACAGTGGGTGGGACCTGCCGGCGCAGCGGGCTACACCTGAGGACGGCAGCCTGCAACTTTTCTGAGTGCCCTGTGCTTGCTCAGCGCCGCGTGCGCAGCTGCGCTGGCGCCATCAGGCGGGCCCCCTTCCCTCGGTCATACCCCAGCAGATGACGTCACCAGGCAGTGGCAACCCACCAGGGCGTGAGACGCGCCGACTCTCAGTCCTGTGCGTGCCTAGGAACACTCATGCACATACAAAGACACACCTGAACACACACACACACACACGAACACAATACCTCTCCATGCCCCTGCCCTGCACCTAAGTCGTCCCACGCGCCCCACCACGCCCTCCCTAAAAGCGCCCCGGCCGGCCCGTTCCCGCATCCCCTCCCTCCCCTCAGCCGCTCCCGACCCAGCCGCCAGCGGCAGCCGCCTCCCCGCCCCGCCCCTGCAGCGCCGCCCACCCTGTGCTCTATGATGACGTCAACGCTGAAGCCCCCCTGGCTCTGGTCCATCACAGTCAGCACCACGCCCTGGCCCAGGCCGCCGCCGGGCAGGTCGGCCATGGCCCTGGGCAGCAGCTTGCGGTTGTCCTCCACCTTGGGGCGGGATGGAGGAGGGAAAGTATGTATGTGTGTGTGTGTGTGTGTGTGTGTTGTGTTTGTGTGCGATATTTTTGTGCCTGTGTGCTCAACGCATTTGTTTTTGCGTGCTCAATGAGTGTGTGTGTGTGTGTGTGTGTGTGTGTG
>NW_014009666.1:0-5308 GCF_000611645.1 Monoraphidium neglectum
CAGCAGGGTCGGTGGCCGGCAGCGCGAAGAGGCCGCCAGACTTGTCCCCGTCGAAGAAGTCACCGGCAAGCTCGGCGCCACGGCGAGCGCCGGCAGCCGTGGCCGCCGACGCTGTCTCGCCGGTGGCGGCATCGCTGTCGCGCCCGGCTGGCGCCCCTGGGCAGTGGGCGCCCGGCGCGGGCTGCACAGCGTGCGCGTGTGCCGCGGACCGGCTGGGTCGGCGGTTGCAGGTGGCAAGCAGGTCACCGGCGGGGTGACGCATGCTGGGCTCTGTTGCTGACGTGTCTGTGCACCTGGATTGGTGCTGGCGTGCACTTTGTGCGGCGAGAGCAAGGGTACGTCGGGGGGACGGCCTGTCCTGGACAACTGAACAAAACTCCTGGCAAAAGTTGACTTGTGCAAAGCCCAAGCAAGGTGCGCAGGGCAAAGAGCGCGTGGGGAGAGCAGCCAGTGAGCCGGCAGCACTGTGAGATCATCAGACTGGATTGCAGAAACAAAGGACCCAGGGCTAGGTCGGGCGGACAGCGCGTGCGAGTGAAACCATGGTAGTGTACAAGGCGCCGGCCGTACTGCCGTCCAGGCGGCCAGCTGGGCGTGCGTGAGCCCTTGGGGTGCCACCGCGTGGGAACTCCCCACAAACCACGCGGCTTAACTCAGGCACAATTCATTTATTCTACTGTACAACTGGGAAACCGGCCCAGTGGTGGAGGCAGTGCCTGAGTGCAACCCCCTATCCACGCACTCGCTCAACACGCGCTGCCCAGGGCGCCGCGCATGCTGCTGACGCGCGCCCTCAGGGCCTTACAACAACCCTTCCAAAGCCGCGGCCTCAGCCGCCTCTCTCTCTGCGCACGCGGCCTCTGCTGCCGCGTCCTCAGGGCCGCACAAGGCCCCCAAACCCAACCATCCTAGCCGGCGCTGTGGTTGGCGCCTGGGTTGCTGGCAAGGTTGATGCCAAGGGCGTGGGCGAAGGCGCCGGGGTTGAAGAAGCTCGCGTCTGCGTCGGGGCCGGTGCCGCCGCCGTTGGTGGGGCCGCCAGCGGCACGGCCGCTGGGTCCGCCGGCAGCGCCGCCGCCGGGGCCGCCGGCGGCGCCGCTGGCATGACCGGCGCCGCTACCACGGAGGTTGGCGCCAGGGGTGCCGCCGGGGCTGCTGCCGTGACCGCCGCCAACGCCATGATGCGCCCCACTGCGGCCGCGTTCGCTGTGAGGCCGGCCGCCGTTGCCGCGCCCGCCGTGCCCGTGGTTGCCGCCGCCGCGTCCCTCACGCCGGCGGCCGCCGCCGGCGCGTCCTCTGTGCACGTCGATGCGGCCGCCTGCGACCGCCAGGCCCTGGTGATCTTGCGTGAGCACCTGGACGATGGTCTGCAGCAGGTTGTGCTGCATCTGCGTTGTGTTCTGCACCACCGTGCCAAGCAGTGCTGCGCAGTCCCTGCCGCGCCCCGCCCCGCCGCGGGCGGCGGGGCACTGGGCGGCGCGGTGGCCCGGCTGGTTGCACTGGAAGCAGCGTCGCGGCATTGGGCAATCCGCCTGCCTGTGGCCCAGGCGCTTGCAGTTGAAGCATTGTACTGCCTGAACTGCGTACTCCTCGCCGCCATCAAACTCCTCCTCCTCCTTGTCAGCGCCGCCGCCTCCGCCGCCGTCAGCTTGGACGGGGACCATGGCACCAGCTTGCACAGCGGCGCCCGCGGCAGCGTTCGCCGCGAGCGCCGAATCCAACTCCATGGCTTCAGACATAGTGCATCTGCGGGGTTGAGCAACAACTGTGGGAGCGTCGCAGGCGCCGCAGGCGCGGCACTGCTGACCACTAAACAAGAGCTGACGCAGGCTCGTGCGTGTGCACCCCGAGGAGGGCAGGGATTGGAGATGGCCAGCTTGTTAGGGCAGATGTCAGCGAGCGAAAAAGTAGAACGGGCACGGCATGGCTGCTGCATACATGCTGGCGTACACGCGGGCAGCTGGCAAGGCCGAGGGCTGACAAGGCATGAGCATCCCCCCCCTGCCAGCGGCCGCGAGCACGCAGCGTCCCGCACACGAGCGCACGCCGCCCGGCTGCGAGCGAGAGACATCAGACGGCAGGCAGGGTTGCGTCCCCCCCTGCTGCATGCGGGCCTGTGCGGTGGGTGTTGACTGAGAGCGCGAGTGGGATCACCACCCCGCGCGGTGGCTTGGCGCTGGCCGGCTGCAGCTTGTGCCCAGTTGCCAGCAGCCGCGGCAGGCTGTTGATTGCCCAGTCACTGTCCTCCCATGTAACCTGGAAGTAGTTTGGGCGGAAGGTGGGGCCGCGGAAGTGCAGACGCCCCCAGAAGGGGCGCTGCCGCTTCTTCTTGGAGCCGGGCACATGGAACACCTTCGTCACCAGGCGCCCATGCAGGGCGCGTGCCTCCAGGTCAGCGGCAGCCTGCTTATGTGAGGGGGCAACAGGCTTGGCAGCGCGGCGCGCGCGCTCGTTTGCCGCGCCAGCGGCGTCCTCCAGATCAGCACCCGTGAGGCCCTGGGCCACACAAGAGGGGCACAGCCACCGCCCGGCTGGTATTGCTTTCAGCCCAATGCAGTGCATGTGCAGGCCCTCATTGCAGCCATCACACATCAGCATGGTCGCCTCGTCATCAGGCCGCCCGCACACCCGGCATGCAACGTCATCCTCCACCTGAGCTTGAGAGTAATCCACCCTCGTGTCGATGTTGGGCAGGTGGCAGGGCGCACACTGCGAAAGGTGCAGCTTGGCAGTGCGGCCGTCGCTGCCCTCAAGCACCAGCACCCCTGACTTCCCCACCTCTTTGACCCTCAGAATGTGCGGACGCGCAGGCATCTGCAGGGTTGACGACACGCGCTGCTTCACATACACAAAGTCCCCTGGTTCAAAGCGGTGCAGCCGGGGCTGATAGTCACCGCTCCTCACCTGCGCGTACCGCAGCGTGTCGCGGTGCTGCGCAATCCTCAAGTTCTCACCAGCCATTATCGAGTAGCGCTTGGCCAGGGCAGCGCGCTCCAGCAGCTGGCCTGCGAGCGCGTCCCGCGCCTGGTCCGTCGTACAGTCAAAGTCCAGAGGCTCCTGCAGGCGCTCGCGCACTGCGGGCGGTACCGTGGGGGCGCGAGCGTACAGCACCTGGTAGGGGGACAGGCGCGTGGCCTGCTGCGGGGTGCAGTTGTATCCCAATGCAATCCAGGGCAGCTCGGCGGCCCAGTCTATGGCTGAGCCCCGCTCCTCAGTCATGCGCCGCAGCGCGCGCTTCACCGTCTGGACAGCGCGCTCGGTCAGGCCGTTGGCTTGGGGGTGCGAGGGGGAGGTGAGCCTGTGATCCACAAGGCTCTGCAGCAGCAGCTCCTCAAACTCCCCACTCCACTCTGACCCCCGGTCCGTCAGCACCTCGGCCGGCGCGCCGTACCTTCCAAGCACGTATTGCAGCAGTGCGCGCGCCGTGGACCTACTCGTCTTGTCGGGCAGCGGCACCAGCTCGATCATCTTGCTAAGGCGTTCTATGATCACCAGCACCCAACGGTGCCCGTCGGGCGTTGGCGGCAGGGGCCCCAGCAGGTCAAGCCCGAAGCTGTAGAAAAGCCCCATGACCTCCAGCGCCTGCATCTGCGGGGTCTGCTGGCTGAAGCTGCTGCGCGCGCGCGCACATATGTCACAGCAGCGGAGCACGGCCCTCACATCCCGGGCCATGCCATACCACCAGAAGGAGGTCAGCAGCTGTGCGTGCGTGCGCCTATGCCCAAAGTGCCCCGTGCGGGCGTGCGCCTCCTTGATCAACCGCGCGCGATCAGCAGGCGGAGGCACAATGCGAGTGCCCCCAGTCGGCAGCCGAAAGCGCAGAGTCCCCTCTTGCCACAGGTAATACCTGAGACGTTTCCTCACCCGCGAGCGTTCGTCATGCAAGGCGCCCGGCAAGTGCTCACCGTGCTGCAGCATGTGTAAAGCCTCCTTGTCTGTCCAGATATCGCTGCCCTTGCCTGACGCGCCTGGCGCATTAGCAGCGTCCAGGGCGGCAGCAACCGCCGCGGCGGCGTGTACGACCGCAGGGCAGGGAGGCAGGGCGGCAGGCGGGCCGCCTCCATCGGCGACAGCGGCGCCGCTCATTGGCGTGAGTCGGGCTGCGCTGTAGGATGGTGAGCTGGAGCAGTCGGCAGGTTGGCATCCCTGCCTACAACCCTCACCGCGCGCTAAGGCGGGCGCTGCGGCGGCTGCGCAGCTGCTAAGGCCGCGCAGGGCACCCCCTTCCGAAGGGGCAGCCAGTTGCTGCTGCTGAACCTGATGGGAGCACCCTCTACCCTGACCAGGGGCAGAGGGCACGGCCTGGCTGGACTCATCGCCAGGCTGCGGCTGCAGCGCCGGGGTCAGTGGCGCCACAGCCTCTATCCCACCCGTGCGTGCTGAGCCACAGGCCGCGCAGTCCAAGCACTGACCTGGGACCCGTGAGGGACTGGTGGGTGCGCTCGCATGGCGCCCCCCCAGCCCCGTGCTGGGCGTTTGCAAAGGAAGCTGCTGCTGCGCGGCAGAGCGGGTGGCTTGCCCCGCTCCCCACGCCAGGCTCACCGCCAAGATAGAGGAGAGGCAGTTGGCGTCGATGCACCGTCCGAGTGCCTCCCTCCGCTGCTGCTCCGTGACTCCCGGTGCCGCCGTGGAGCCCGTTGCGTAGCCCAGAGCGCGTTCGCGCTCATCTGCGTTGGGCTCGCACCACTGCTGGGAGATGGTGTCAAAGACGGCGCCCTTGCTACCAGGGCGAAAGGCGTACGACTGAGCACGCGCCACAAGCGTGGGCCAGGCAGACAGAGGCTCCCCAGGCACGTTGCACTGATACCAAGGGGCCCGCTCCTTGCTCACCGCCGGCGCTACCACCCTCCCAGGATCCAGAATGTCTTCTACCTTCAGGCCCTCAGGCCTCCTCACCTTGTCACACACTGCCTGCAGCACCTCGGACGGCAGGATGTTGGTCCAGAAGTTGCGCAGCCGGTGGGCACGGCTGCCAAACCGCGCGGCGTCCAGCAGGGCCGAGGGGCCCAGCATGCTGCAGACCTGCGCATACTGCTTCTTGAAGAGTCGGCCATTGTTCAGCTGGAAAGAGGTGTTCTCCACCACAAAGGCCGGTGGGCAGGTGGGCATGAGCAGCTGCAGAGCGCGCAGGATCCGCACAAGCTGGAAGAACGAGCGCGAACGCATGCCCTGTAGCCCAGCCCCACCGCCCGCAGGCGAGAGGTCCTGGCACTCCCACCCAGCCACTACCAGCCATTGCCCAGGCGAGCGGCGCACTGCAGCAGCCAGGGCTTCAGGGGTGGTGGCGTAGACGTCCTGAGGCAGGGTCGTA
>NW_014009665.1:0-3187 GCF_000611645.1 Monoraphidium neglectum
GGAGGGAAGGGTCGCGCTGGGCGGGTAGTGGGAAATTAGTTGGCAAAGTGATGCCGTGTTTATGGCCTGGTACATCTTGCTTGCCGGGCAGCGTCTTGATTTCCACCTTTTGTCAGTACTGGGGCTTTCTTTGGGGCAAAGGAGACCCCGGGATTGTGGGAGTGTTGAGCTGACGGCGGGCCCCTCCACCGATCTCGCGACGGGTTGAGGGTTTGAGTCACTCGAGCGCGCAGCGGGTGACATGTCGTTGCCGCGCTAGACACAACCCTGTATCTTCGATCAGGAGTGGCTTGCTCCTCATCGTGACCCACAGCCGCCCTCGCTCATCGCGCCCCCGGCATCCCACAAATCGTGCGCAGGTGTTCCAATCCACGGCCGCCGCGCTGCCCTGCGAGCTGCCTCAGGAGGGCGCAGCCCGCGCCGGCCGCGCCCCCGGCGCCCCCAAGCAGCGGCTGGCGCAGCAGCGGGCCGCCGCCGAGGCGGCGCCCGCGGGTGGCGTGTTCGCGCCGATCAGCCGCTACCAGCAGGCGTGGGCGAAGCGCGTGGCGGCGCAGCAGCAGAGGCGGCTGGCCGCCGAGGCCGGCGCGCGCGCCTGAGCCAGCGGGTTCGAGCGGCGCTTGCAGTTGTGGCTGCGGCGTGAACTGGGCCTGCCGGCGCGGCGAGCTCAGGGTGACACATCATCAGTTTGGGGCACGGGTGCGGCCAAGCATCACGGCCACGCGACGCGCCTGACAGCCGTGGGTGCCACCAGCTGCCTTGCTGGCTCCCGGGCTTCCCGGCTGGTTTTAAATCGCTATGCTGCCGGCATGCCTGCCTTTGGTCGTATGCGTCGGCCTCGCCGATGGCTTCTTTTGTGGCCATGACTGTGCATTTTTTTGATGCTTGCCAGTCGTATTTTTTTGTGTCGCTGCCTGGGTGGGACCATGCGCACCCAAGTAACCAATCAAACCGTAGATACCGAAATGATGAATCATGCATGGCACGGATAAGCAAATGACACATACCATCTTTCAGCAACCCGTGACAGATGATTAGTTGACCCGTGCATAGCAAGCTGCAAGCAATTAAGCCGGCGCGGCCAGCAGCCGCAGCACCAGCCGCGGCGCCGCGGCGCCCTCTGCGGCCTCCACCACCGCCACCCGCGCCCCGGGCGCCTCCGCCGCCGCCGCCGCCGCCCCGCCCCCGCCGCCGGCCGCGCCGCCGGCCAGCAGCGCCTCCGCCAACGGCCCCAGCACGCGCTTCCTGACCAGACCCGCAAGCGGCCGCGCGCCGCGCCCCTGCCGCAACGCCTCGTCCACCAGCGCAGTCCTCGCCGCCGCGTCGACGCGCAGCTCGACCCCGTGGCGCGCCGCCGCCGCCGCTGCCGCCTGCGCCAGCTGGCGGTCCAGGACGGACGCCAGGTCGGCGCGCGCCAGCTGGCGCAGCGCAATGACGTCATCCACACGCGCGGCGACCTCGCGGACGGCCGGCGGCAGCTGCCCGGAACCTGCCGCCTGCTGCTGCTGCTGCTGCCGCTGCCGCTGAACGGCGGGGCCGGCGGGCTCATCTCCGAACTCCAGCCCCTCCGATGCGACGCCGATGCTTGAAAATCCCTTGCGAGCCCCGGCACCCGCGCCGTTGCCGCCGCCGCCGCCACCGCCGCCTGCGCCGCCCCCGCCCAGCCCAACATGCCTCAAACTCGGCGCCGCCGCCTCGCCGCTGGCGCGAATGGTGGCCGCCGCGGCCGGGCCGGCGACGCCAGCGCCGCCGCCGCCTGGGGCGGTGGTGGCGGTGAATATGAAGACTGCGGAGCGCGTGCTGACCGAGTGGCCCGACCCGTCCATGAGCCGCCCCTCCTCCAGGCCCTGCATCAGCACGCCCAGCACCTCGGGGTGCGCGCGCTCGCAGTCATCAAACACCACCTGGGGGCAGCCAATTTGGAAGGGCGGAGGATAAGGGGGCAGAGCATGCAGGGTAGAGGGTAAGAAAGAGGGCGAGCGCGCCGGCGTGCTGCGGGCGGTTGGGATGGGCCCAGGTCAGCGAAATGTGGGCCCTGTTCGGTCGGAGCGGGCAGAGTGGGTGAGTCCGAGCGAAGGGCGGTGCATGGCGCTTCCGGCTGGGCCGCCCGGCTGCGGTTGTCTGGGGAGGGCCTGCACTGCCGATCAAGCGGGGGCGGCCGCCGCTTCCACCAGCTGGGAGAGGCGACAACGTGGGGCGGGCGTCGTGGGGGCGGGGCTGGGCGCCGCGGGCGCGGGGGCTTGACGCATTGCCCGTGCGCGCGCGCGCGCGCGCGCGCACCACGCTGTGTGGCCGCCTTCTGAGGGCCTCTGTTAGCAGGCCGCCGCGGCTGTAGCCGACGTACCTGACGCAGGGGAGGGTGGGGGGTTGGGAACGCACACAACTTTGCATCGTGGAGAGGCTCTGCCCAGTTGGCGGGGGCGACAGCTGGATGCGGTCTGAGCGGTATCAGGCGGGAACTACGGTTGCTGAATTGGTGTGTACAGCGCAGCACAAAGCCGTTCGTGATAGCAGCGTACGTCCCCCCATCCCAGCCGCACATCCCATGGGTTTGGCACCCAGCAATTCTGGGCCCACTCTAGACACCCCACGCCCATGGCCTGGAGGAACCAGTGGGCTGCCCCCAAACCCACCCCGGCGGCGCCCCGACCAGCCGCGCGGTGCTGTGGCGTTCGGAGTAGTCCCCCATCGCCAGCGCCAGCCGCGCCGCCGGCTCCGACGGCAGCAGCGCGCCGCCCACCGCCCGCGCAAGCGTCGACTTGCCCACGCCGTCCGGCCCGACCAGCAGCAGGCTCGCCGCGGGGCGGCCGGCGGCGGCGGAGGACGCCTCCGGCTGCAGCCCGAGCCGCGCGACCTGCAGCGCGGCGGCGGCGGCGGCGACCGCCTCGGGCTGCCCGAGGACTTCCTCTGACAGCTGGGTGGCCAGGGACGCCAGCTGGCAGGCGGCGTTCTCGCCCAGGTGCTCGGTGGGAATTCCCGTGGCCTCGTGGATGACGTCATACACGTCGCGCTCGGTGACCACCGGCCACATGGGCAGCGGCTGCGCGGCAGCTGCGTCCGGGCCCTCCGCGGCCGCGCCGGCGGGGGCGGCGCCGCTGTCGCTGCGGCTGCCGCCGCCAGACGCCTGCTCGGCTGCCGGCGGCCACGCGCTTTCTTGTCCGCTCAACTCGCGGATGCTGCTGCTCCCGTC
>NW_014009665.1:3556-5675 GCF_000611645.1 Monoraphidium neglectum
GCCGTTGCTGCTGCTGCCTATGTCCGCTGCATCGCCGCCGAGGCCGCGCCCGCCCTCGTGCACGGCCACCGCCGTCAGCTTCACCGGGTGCCACGTCACCGCCGCCGTGTCGCTGCCCCCTCCGCCCGCAGCCGCCCCTCCTCCTCCCCCTCCTCCGCCGCCGCCGCTGCTCGCACCGCCGAGGCTCCCGAGCGGCCGCTGCTTCTGGCGTTCGAGCAGCACCGTCGTCCCAAGCTGCAGCTTGTCCTGTGACACGTTCAGCCACCTCGCGCCGCAGCTGCCGCACCGCAGCACCGCGACCACCGCTCCGCCTGCAGCGGCGCCGGTGGCAGCGGGGGCGCTGGCGTTGGCCAGCGCGCCACAGTGCGGGCAGGACTTGGGTACCAGCTCCCCGCGCGCCGCGGGCGACAGCTCGCCGCGGCCCGCGGCGTCCGCCTGCCGCAGCGCCGCGCGCACCGGGGGCGGCAGCGACGAGAGCACCTCCTCCACCGCCGCCGCCGCCGCCTCGGCCGCGGCCGCAGCGGCGGCCTCGGACAGCGGTGCCGTGGAAGCTGAGGTGGCGCCGGTTTGCGGAGCGTTGGGTGGTCCAAACAGCTGCGCATGCTTGCGGCGGCGCTCGATTATGGTCTGTGTGTGGCCTGCGTGCAGCGCAGGGGTTGAGTATGGGCGTCGCGATGGAGAGCCCAGGCTTTGTCGAGGTGCAAAATCAGAGTTCGTTGGAGTGGCAGGAGGCATAGCTGTGGGTGGCAGAATGATTGCATATATTTGCATGTGAGTGGAGTTGCGACCAGCACCCGCAGCAGCAGGGAGCCTGGCCACTCTGCGGCCGAAGCCTCTCACCCAGAACCCCCGGCAAGGGGTTGGCCGGGCTGGCGCCGAACCACTCGAGCAGCTGCTGCCGCCGCGCCTCGCCGCTGCCGGACCAGCCCTGCTGAAGCACCCAGTCCTGCCACGTAGAGACACGCGCTGCACCCACACCACGTGACGGCTGCTGAGGGGGCGGCGATTGTTGCTGCTGCTTCTGCTGCTGCTGCCGCTGCTGCTGCTGCTGCTGCCGCTGCTGCTGCTGCTGCTGCTGCTGCTGCTGCTGCTGCTGCTGCTGCTGCTGCGATGTTTTTTCTGTCACGTGGTGGACAAACGCCTGGTCTGAGCCACCCGGAAGTTCCTGCTGCTGCCCCTGCTGCTGCCCCTGCTGCTGCCTCTGCTGCTGCCCCTGCTTTTGCAGGTGGCTCGGCTCCCCAGGCCCCTCCACCCGCAGCCCCACCGCCGCCACATCTGCGACGAACAAGTCCAGCCCGCCGCCGCTTCTGTTGCCGATGCGCGCCGCCTCCACTGCTGCTACCCCAACCGCCGCTGCGCGATTTTCCTGGCTCTGCGTGGCTGACACCTCACTCGCTTCCAACCAGTCATGGGCCGCGGCCCGCGTCGCACCAACCTGCTCCTGCCGCAGCTGCTGATGTTGCTCCTGCCGCTCCTGCCTTTGCCCGTGCTGACCCCCCTGCCTTGCGACGCCGCCCTCGCCCGCAGCGCTCGAGGCGGCGCGCCCGCCGCCGCCTGCGCTTCCCGTCGCTGCGGCCCCCAGCAGCGCCACCTTGGCGGCCGCCTCGTCAATAAGGTCGATGGCGCTGTCGGGCAGTCGTCGATCAGGCAGGTACCTGCGTTGCGGAGGAATGCAATGACAAGGCTTTAGCGTGGGACCCAGCAGATGGTGGCATGGGGCAAGGTCAGGCCCAGTCTGCAAAGCTTGGGCGAGCCCCAAGCTGTATGGTGCCATGCGGGACGCAATGGATGTCAGGCGACCAAAGCGGCAGCAATGCGCGAGTTCAGCTGTGCCAAACAGGTCAACGACCGGCGGGTGCAAGGGGCATGCGGGCAAGCAACCGGGCAGCATCCCCAATCCGGCGCGCCGCGGGCAGGGGATGCGGCGGCGCTCCGCGCCTCACCTCTTGGCGGACGCGGCGGCGGTGGCGAGCGCGGCTGGTGCGTAGTGCACGCGGTGGTGCGCCTCGTAGCGCGGCGCCAGGCCTTGCAGCAGCTGCAGGCACTCCTCCTCTGACGGCTCCTCCACCAGCACGGGCTGATGGGGGTGCCGGGTGGGATGGGATGGGGTGGGGAGGGG
>NW_014009664.1:0-4697 GCF_000611645.1 Monoraphidium neglectum
CCCACCCACCGACCGGCGCACCCCATTTCTTCACACCATGGCGCCCACCTCCCCGACCCCTCCAATCAGAACTGCCACCTGGCGGTTTCCTGGATGCCCGCCCTGGAGGCCATCTGCGAGGGGCTCACACCGGAGACGACGAATCCAGGTCTGCCGCACGGACGGTCACGCTGTGTGGCTTCGAGGCTGGCTGCTCCGCGCTGATATGTTGGCGGGCAGCTTGTAGGGTCGCCGATGCCTGCAGCCACATTCATCCTGCTGGGACCTCTGCTGCAGCACTGACAACATGCAGTCCCAAAAGGACATTCATACTGCTCCCCTTTTGTTTTCGCATAACTCCCAGGGTTCCGCCTGTGGCTGACCAGCTACCCCAGCCCGGCCTTCCCGGCATCTGTCCTGCAGGCAAGACACGTCACCCGTGCTTGACACTTCCTTGTTTCATATGCACCTTGCCGCATGGGCCCGACGCGCCCCGCCGCCCAGCAAGCATCGCCGGCCTCCCTCCGCGGCGCCAGCGCCCTGCACCGCGGCCCGCCCCGCCGCTTAGCTTGCACACCGCCCTCGCGGCTGAAGCGGCGAGCCGAGCCCCTGCGAGACCCATGTAGGCCGGCTAACAGGCGCACAACAAAACAACCTGATCCACACAACGATGGGCATCACCACCCACCAAAATATCCAACCCGCGCAGGGCGGCGTGAAGATCACCAACGACCCCCCGAAGGGCCTCAGGGCAAACCTTCTAGGCAGCTACCTCTCCGACCCCGTGTCCGACCCCGCCTTTTTCGACGGCTGCGCGCGGCCGGGGGAGTTCAAGAAGCTGCTCTTTGGGCTCTGCTTCTTCCACGCGTTCGTGCAGGTGGGTTGGCCATATGCTGTGTCAGCGGCGCGCTTTGTTGTGGGGGACGCGCACCTCACGCTCAGGGGTGGCTTTGCCTGCGTGATCTGTACTGCACAACTCCTTGGCGACTGCAGTGGTGATTCGTGGACCGCGTCAGACGAATCGTCCTGCACATCTGTTTCTTACAACCAAGGATTTCTCAAAGCCGGCCAAAGCCCTGGTTTCCCAGGTGTTCGTATCTCCTGAGTGAGCAGAACCAACCAATTCCACAGGAGCGCCTCAAGTTCGGCCCCTTGGGCTGGAACGTGCCGTACCAGTTCTCCGCCCCGGACTTTGCCATATCGGCGCGCCAGCTGCTGATGATGGTCAACGAGGCCCCGCCAGACGCGCTGCCCCTAACGGTGAGCACGAGGGACGAGGGTCAGGGTTGTGGAGTTTGGGTGTGCCCCTGACGGTGAGCGTGAGGCGCTTGCCGCATTGCCGCTCACGCTTGTTGAAACAGAGGCCCAGCATCGGAACAACACAATTCCACCGCCACAATCGTGTCTTACAGGCCCTAAGATACCTGACCGGCGAGTGCAACTACGGCGGCCGCGTCACAGACGAGCACGATAGGCGGTCGCTGGCGGCGGCGCTGGGGCTCTTCTACTGCCGGGACGCACTCGAGGAGGGGTACAGGTGCGTACAGGGTTCTCTGATATCATACGGTGATGACCTTATGCTGATGACATCATGATGTTGCCACACTCTTTGATGGGCGTGATTGCATAAACCCATTATCAGTTGTCCCCTGAACATGCCAGGCGAGTGGTGGAGGCTTCGAACCGTTGGAGCTGCCAACGCTGATTTTGCAACCTCCGCGTTGCCTCACCCTGCCCACAAAACCACAGGTTCAGCGGCTCCCCACTGTACTTTGCGCCGCCAGAGGGGCCACACGAGTCGTACACAGCCCTCATCAAGGCGCTGCCCTCCGCCGCGCCGCCAGAGGTCTTTGGGCTGCACGCCAACGCTGGTGGGCGCGGCTGGGGTTGTGTGCCCCTTAAATTTGGTCAAACGCGCAGCTAGTTGGGGGGCAAGTCGCGAGCAACAGAGTGGGGTGTGACTCTTCGTCGTTTGCTCACATATGTAAGTCAAGTATATCGATAGAACGCAATCAAATCTGCAATTCACGGAGGCGCAGGATCATGCGTCACCCCGCTCACATGCGACCCAAAACAACACACTAACCACCACTGGCCCCCCCTACCTCCCACCACCCATCCACACCTCCCTGTCACCTTCCACACACTAACACACACACACACACACTCACTTGAAAACACACACACAAACACACACACATCACACTCAAAAACTCTCACACACGCACATAATCACACCAGACATCACCCGTGACCGCCAGGAGGTGCAGCAGCTGCTGGATAGCCTCCTCGCAACACAGGGCAGCGGCGGCGGCGGCGGCAGCAGCAGCAGCACCGCAGCGCCCGCCACCTCGAACAGCGGCAGCGGTAGCGGCGGCCCGACGGCGGCCGCCCTCAGCAGGGGCAGGGACGAGGTGCTGTCGGACCTGGTCGCTGACGTGTCGCGGCGGTTGGCGCGGCCCTTTGACATCGAGGCGGCGCGATACAAGTGAGGAGGGGGGGTGCGGCTGCGAATGCTTGGGGGTTTCACGCCGTGAGCAGCGTGTGGAGATGGGGTAGTTTGTGGGAGTGTGTGTCAAGGATTTGTTCAGCCCTGTAGTGGTTGTGCGGGGGCTGGTGGTTGGCCAGTCCTCAATGGCTCAACATCACTCTGCTTCACTCAGGTGCTTCACTACTGGCGCCTGCCTGCCGTCTTCGTGGCACCCAGTCACGCTGACAGGCATGCCCTCACAAACAAACCTGCAAGTTGCCTACACACACACACACACACACACACACACACACACACACACACATACACACACACACACACAAACACGTGAATGAACACACACATGTCCAACCCCATCAATCACCCAGGTATCCTGTTGATTATTACGAGTCCATGAACAGTGTGCTGTGCCAGGAGCTGGTGCGGTTCAACAGGCTGCTGGAGGTGAGGGGGGACGGTTGGTTGAATAGAATGCATGGAGAGAAGAAAAGTTATTGATGATAGGGGCAGACCCATGACGTCTGGCGTGCTGGCATGGTCGACAAAAAAGCCGCCCCACTTGAGTGTGAAAGGCAATGGCAGGCTGCGTCGGCGTTGCCGGCGGGAATTGCACATACAGCCCACACGCAGCAGCAGCAGCAGCAGCAGCAGCAGGGGCAGCAGCGGCAGCTGCAGCAGCTGCAGGAGCGTGCATGCATGGGGGCCAATTCCGGCAAAACCTCCCATGCGTACAGGCCAGACTCTCGGTGCTGTTGCCTGCGCCGGCCGACTCAGTCCCATGCACCACCCAGTGTGCGCACCTCTCCCAACCCACCACGTGCCCTCGCCCCCCTCGCTGCTGCGCCGCTCATATTCCACCCCCCCTTGGCCCCAGGTCATCCACTCCAGCCTGGCTCAGCTGGCCGCCGCCCTGAGGGGCGAGGCCCTCCTGAGTGAGGAGCTGGACAGGGTGGGGGCGGCCATGTTCGACGGAAAGGTGGGTTTTGCGGGAGAGTGTTTTGGCGCGTTTTGCACTGGGCCGTGGTCGGAGGGGAGGTCAGTGAGCTGGTGCGGTTTGAAAGAGTGCCTGCCAGCCTGTGCATGTGGGCTTGCGATTCCCTTGCCAACCAATGCGGGCCGTCAGCACAGCCTGCCCCCTCCTCCCTGGGCCCCCCGCCCCCTCCCAATCTTCCCGGCCTCACAACACTTAAAAACACAAAATCAGCAAAACACAACAATACAACGTGCACCTTCTGCTGGCATCTAAGAAGGCACCTCTCCACCTTCACCTGCCGCCAGCACCTTGGCACACCTGAAAACAAACCCGCGCCTATGCCACAACCCCCAAAACCCATGCCCCTGCCCCCCAAAAAACTCATACCCCCCTCCCCAGGTCCCTGCCCTGTGGATGGCGGCCTCCTACCCCTCCCTCAAGCCCCTGGGGCCGTACGTGTCAGACCTCTGCGAGCGCGTCACGATGATGTCAGACTGGCTGGCACATCGGCCGCCCCCGGTGTTCTGGCTGGGAGGCTTCTTCTTCACGCACGCATTCCTCACGGGTGCGAAGGCGGTTCGTGGCCCGCCTGCGTGTGCATGCGTCTTTCGGGCGGTTGATAAAATGTTTGTCCAATCGTTGGGGCGCGGCGCAGGGCCGGATCAACTTCTGTTTTAAGTGCAATTTCAGGTCACCTGGCCCGGCCTGCAGGCGCAGTACGTTGCTGCTGACACTTGCCACCATCATCTGCTTTGTTGTCGCACACGCCACGTCCTCCCCTCGGTACTGCTCTTGTCGCTCCTGATGCATCAGCCGGCCCCAGCTGTTCTAAAGTGGCCACGCAACCCCATCTAATGCAAACACGCGGCCGTGGAATCATCTTTCGTGCACGCACAGGCGTCAAGCAGAACTTTGCGCGCCGCCACAAGGTTCCGATAGACACGGTTGAGTGGGAGTTTGTGTGCGGCAGCGGCAGCGGCGACAGCGGCGGCGGCGGGGATGGCGGCGGGGAGGGCGGTGCAGCGGTCGTGGAGGCGCCGGCGGATGGGGCGTTTGTGAGGGGGCTGTTCTTGGAAGGGGCGCGGTGGGACGGCGCTGCGGGCTGCCTGGAGGAGAGCGAGCCCAAGGTGAGCCAATTCATGGGGGGAAGGGCCAGGGAGACCATTTGCGGCATTTGTAGGGGAGGGAAGAGTGCAGGATTCCGACGGGGCAGTGCAGCAGGGGGGGTTGGGCCGGTGACGAGGGGCTCAGGGG
>NW_014009664.1:5199-5806 GCF_000611645.1 Monoraphidium neglectum
GGGGTGGCAGGGGCAGCAGGAGGAGCACGCCTCAGATGCGGCGCATCATTGAGAAGTGTGTCAAAGTGTTTGCTCAACGTCACCCCTTGACCCGCGCGGAGCTTCCGCCAGATTTGGTACACACCAGACCCTTGCGCTGACGTGGCGCCCCCGCCGCCCCCACCCCTGGGCATCCCGCAGGTGCTCTTCTCCCATGCGCCCCTCATGCTACTCAAGCCCGTCTCCTCGGCGCTGACGGGCGCTGACGTCACCGCCAGCGCCGCGCACGCGCGGCGCCACCCCCACGAGTACGAGTGCCCGCTGTACCGCACCCCGGAGCGGCGCGGCGTGCTCGCCACCACGGGCCACAGGTGCGTAGCTCTCACGTGCTTAGAGCCCCACCACACCTGGCTTATCCCTCCTCTAGAAAAATCACACCTGGAGGCGCGACGCTGCGACACCTGATGACCCTCGCCGCGCCGACACCGGGCGAACCTGCCTGGAGCCCTCCCTCGCTCGCACTGCTTACTCGCGCCCGCGCCGCATCCGACCTGCATGCGGTCTAAGATGCTCGTTGTTGAGCAGACTTGCATCTGCACTTGATACACCACCTCATGGCCCACCCCAC
>NW_014009663.1:0-5304 GCF_000611645.1 Monoraphidium neglectum
CCCCCTCCTGCTCCTGCTCCCGCTCCTGCTGTTGCTCCTGCTGCTCTCGCTCGAGCTGTTCCCTCTGCTCCTGTTGCTGCCGCTGCTCCTGCTCCCGCTGTTGCTGCTTCCGCTGCCGCCGAAGCTGGTGTTGCTGATCCTCCTGTTGCGCTTGCTGCTGCTGCTGCTGCTGCTGCTGCTGCTGCTGCTGCGACGAGGTGCTCGGCGAGCTCACCGTCTTGACCGCCTGCGGCCGCTGCTGCTTGCGGCGGCGTCCCTGCTGCAGCGAGGCGGCGGGGCGGCCCTGCATGAGGGCTGGGTCGACCGCGCAGCACCACGGGCACGCCCACCAGCCCCCGCCGCCGCCGCCGCTGCCGCTGCTGCCGCCCTGGTTGCCGCCCCCGCCGGAGCTCGCCTGCGGGGCGGCGGCACCGGCCGCCGCCCCCAGCCGCGTCGCGCGCCGCTGCGCCTCCGACAGGCAGCGCGCGTGCGCGCACACGGCGCACGCCCTGCAGGCGACCAAGGCGTCGCCGCTGTCGCCGCCACCCGCGCCGCGGCCGCCGCTGATGACGACGACCTCCCCGTTGTGCCCACAGACGCAGCAGGCATCGACATTTGTCGCCGCCGCCGCCACCACTGCTGCGCCACTTTCGCCCCTTGAGCTCGCCGCGGCAAGCCCCGCATGTGAGGTGCCAAGCGCCGCCAACAGCCGCTCGGGCTCGTCGAGCCCATAGGCGGCCGCCAGCTCAGCGAGCCTCGCCGCCAGCTCAGCCTCCAGCGGTTGCTGCTGCCCGCCCGCCGCTGCCGCCGCCACCCCGACCACAGTCCCGGCCCGCCCCCTGGCGCTCCCCACCGCAGGCCTGCCGTGCGCCTCTGACCGCAGGAGCAGCAGCAGCAGGAGGCCGGCGGGCGGCGTCAGCGCCGGCAGGCCCTGCTGACCTGGCGGAACCGCGATGGCGCCGCCGAGGTGCATCGGTGGCGCCACGAGCTGCTCTATCAAGTCCAAGGGCCCCGTCTTGCCGGCCCCGCCGCCGCTGCTGCCGCCGCCGCCGTGAGACAGCACCGGCAGCGCCCCCGCCAGGAACGGCGCGCCGCCGGCCGCCAGGCCGCACTGCTGGTGCGCCAGCGGCTGCAGCAGCGCCGACACCTTCGGGCGGGGGCCGAGCACCACCTCGGCTGTGTTTGCGGATGCGGCGTCTTGGGCTTGCGCTGCCGACCGGCCTTCTTGCTGCTGCTGCTGGACCGGCGCCGCTGAGGATGGCGGGCACCTGCCAGCCACTTGGGAGGAGAAGCTGGCCAGAAGCTGCCTCGCCGAGCACCGCACAGCATCGCCGCTTGGCGCTCCCCCGGCAGCCGGCGCCCGCTCCACAGCGGCCTCCTCCCCGGGCAGCGGCTGCTGCAGCTGCTGCTGCTGCTGCTGCTGCTGCTGCTGCTGCTGCTGCTGCTGCTGCTGCTGCTGCTGCTGCTGCTGCTGCTGTTGGGGCATATGCTGCGGCGCCTGTGGCCCGGGCAGTTGCGGCGCATCGCCATCCTGCCCACCAACCTGCATTCCAGCTACGCCATGTCCTTGCTGCTCCACATTGCGCAACTGCTGCCCCGGCTCCTCCTCCTGCTGCTGCTGCACCACTTGCTGCTCCAGATGCTGCTGCTGCTGCTGCTGCTGCTGCTGCTGCTGCTGCTGCTGCTGCTGCTGCTGCTGCTGCTGCTGCTGCTGCTGCTGCTGCTGCTGCTGCTGAGTGTCTCGCAACCCATGCTGCGGTGGTCGCCGCTGTAGCGCCACAGCCGCCTGTTCTGGATAGAGCAGCAGGAACAGCGCCGTGAGGCGCGCCGCCTGAGCAGCATACGCCTCCAAAGCCGCGTCGCCTGGCGCGGCACCCAGCCGGCCGCGACCCTTTGCGCCGCAATCGGTAGCGCCCCCTGCGCCGCCGGCACAGGGTGTTGTCAGCGGAGGCCCACCCGCTGCGGCAGCCGGCGCGGCCGGCGGCGATGCGGCGTCGGGGTTGGCACCAGTGGGCCGGGAGATGCTGGGCACCTGCGTGTGCGGCGGCCACGGGACGCATTCAGGGGCCCCAAGCGATGTTGCAGCGCAGTGATGCTGAAGCATGCGCACGCAAGAAGGGCCGTCTGCCGGGTGAGGGGTCAGGAGGGGGGGCTTCTTCACTGTGGGAGCCTGGTCACACCTGTCGATCCCCAAACTACCCTGACCATGCCCCGTCCACCTTCACAAACCGAGCACAGTTTGGTACAGACGCCACCGCTGACAGCCCGCACCCTTGCGCGGCCTCCGCCGCTCGCCACGCCGCCGCCGCCCCGCCCGTGCCCGCGCCCGCCGCGGCGTCGTTGGGGGCAGGGGACAGCGCGACGCTGATGTCACCGCTGCTGTTCACGGCCACCTCGACTAGTAGCTGTGCCTAAGCGCGCCCATTGGTTTGGGGGTTCAACCGGGTTTGGAATGAATCAACTCGGACACATGCGGACGACGTGATGTGAAGCATGGCTGTGCTCCAGACCAAGTGATGCATTCCGACCTATGCCCCAGGATGGAAGGACAGTCATGTTTCGGGCTGAGAGGTCGGCGCGCCCCCGCCCCAGGACCGCGCACCCTGGGGCTGTCGCTGCCGCCCGCCGCGCCACGCGGCCCCGGCCCCGCCAGCAGCCTGCACATCCGCGCGTTCCATATGGCTGCCGGCCAGCCCGCCTCTGAAGGCTCCTGGGTGCTCAGGACGAGCCTGTGGTTGCAAGACGTGGCGGAGTGACCCTGCGGATGTGCGGCGGCGCCGCGGCAAAGCAGCACGACACAGGCCCACGGCAACACTCAGCCATGATCACCTGCCAAAGGGATCACCAACAATTGTATCCATTCCCTATGCCCTAATAGAGCTTCTAGATCCAGCTGCCCCCCAGGCGTGATGGCGGACGGCCATTGTGGATGGACTTTGTACGCGAATCTACTCTGTACTGTGCTCAAGCTGATACAGTGTGCCGTGTTGTGGTGTAAGCGATATATGTCAAGTCGTGAGCAGGATAGCGCACGTATCCAGCAGTGTGAAGCAGGGCAGCCAAATGAACGACTCACCCAGGTGACGCCCACCCAGTACTGTGGAGCTGTACCACAGCCGCTCGCTCCCACGGCTCGTGCTGCCTTCTAGATCAGCTGCATCATTACATTGTGGCCTCATTTTACATTGGAGATCTCTAGTGAGTGCCGCACCCGTCCAGAGTTGGAACGCACTCGTCAGCTCGTCGGCTGCAGCCAGCAGCGAGCTCGGCGCTCACCTGATTGACCTGCGATGGGCCATCAACATGCATTGCGGTGGTGGTCGGCTTTGAACAATCATAAGTTCAAAGAAGTTACTGATTTGCCAGTGTTAGTGATAAGCATGTTAAGTATCGTGAGTATGAGTGCTCAGGCACCTGCTGGGTATTGTCAAGTGCAGCGCTGCTGCTGTGACGGGCCCCATCGCCAAACAGCTGGCCTGCTCATCGCTTGGATCCGTTTGGGCAGGCTGATGGCGGCCTGATGGCGAGAGTCACAAGCCACCGGGAACAGGCCGGGGTATGGCTCAGTTGAGGCCGGGCTGCAGGATCAGCCAAGAAGTCATGATGGAGGCTGGCGACGTTTGATAGGGGAGCGGTGGCCTCCCCTAGCCTGCGGCTGGGACCATGCGCCAGGGCCACGGTGAGCCCATGCGTGTGATATGGTCTGGATCTATGTTCTTGTCGGAGCTCGCTGCGTGACTACAGTCACGCATGAGATCGGGTGTACAGCGGCCTCCTGACCGCCACTGCGGGCCGCCCTGGTGGCGGCGCAGCGCGGCGCAGCGAGGGGCACCTGCAGCGAGTGGCATCGCGCATCACAGCTTGTCTGCCGCCATCCAGGCATTGAGGTCTCCAGCCGGCGGGCATGCGGGCACCAGCGCCTTCTGAGTGGGGCGAGGTAATGCGCATCTGTGTGTCAGCGCCTGCGGCGAGGTCGCCGGCGGCGCAGCTCGATGGCTGTGGATGGGTTTGCAGGGCCACGCCACTGCACAGCCGCTTCAGCGAGCACCAGCAGCGTCTCAGCTGGCAACAGTGCGTGCGGCGACAGTGTTGCGCCAGCGACTCTGCTGACAAGACATGACCATGGCAACAGCTGCATCAGGTGCAGAGTCGAGGCTCTTTTAGGAGCTTGCTACGCGTTGAATTGTCGTCATTTCGAAAGGCCGCAATCTTTACTAGGGGTGCCCTTCATGATCGTAAGATGCGTGCTTTTGGGGCAACTTGTGGCCGGTCGCACCAGCTGACTCAGTTGCTGCAACAGTCCCATAATCCCAGGAGGTGGACCAGGCGTTTGTGATTTAATCAAAGATGCCCAAATCAATGGAAACATAGACCTTCGAGACGCGCAAAATCCGCCTGCACCAATGATATTGCTGGGTAGGACGCTAGAATCACTAGTAGCCTTCTTGTTGGTCCGACCCGGACGCAATATGGCGCATGGGACACTGAAATTCTCTTGGGTTGTCTGCCTGCTGGCTGCAGCAGCTTGGACACCCAGTGCAGCCGGTGACTTGGCGGTGAGTTGAGCTGTGAGGAGGTGCATGCATGCGCCTCCTTGCTTCCACACCGCTTTTGTCCCTGCCAATATCACACGGCTGTCTCACAACTTTGTCACCTAAGAATGTGGCCCGGCCGGCTGTGCGCTGCCTGCACCGCAGCTGCTGCGCGCACACGGCACGCCCACCATGGTCGGCCAGCTGGTGCCTTTGCTGCGCGGCCAAGCGCGCGGCCCTGGCCCCAAGGAGGCGCAGGGGCCGGCGGACCCCCCACCCCAGCAGCAGCCGGCGCCCGCGACCTCATCAGCCCTGTCAGAGCCCCAGCAAGTGGTCCTGCGCCACCGGCCGGCCCCGAACAGCAGTGCGGAGACGCCCGTCACCTTTGTAATCTGGCGCCCCAGGCCGCCCGCGCGCGCGCCACAGGCCGCCCCGGCCGTGGCCCCGGCCGGGGAGAAGCAGCTGCCCGTCATCTTCTTCCTCAATGGTGGGCCGGTCGCCGCTGGGCAAAAGGGCGCGTCGCCGCTCAATAGAGAGGGGGGTGCGAAGCCCGGTTGTGTGCGGCATGGCGTGTGCGGACGCCGCGGCGCACGGGCGCCCGCTGACCCTCTCAGGGCAGTCGCCTCATGCGCATGGAATAAGGGAGGACTGTGAGCGGGCGTGGGTGTGCGGGATCGCACAAGTGGGCAGATGGTTGCCCCCCCCCCCAAGACCTGCTTCGTGCACATACCACTTGCCCCGCCTCCTGGCGCGCCTGAACCCCCTCCCCCCCTCTCCCCAACCACCCCTGTCC
>NW_014009662.1:0-5301 GCF_000611645.1 Monoraphidium neglectum
GTGCCCGGGCCAGGCGCGGGGGCCTCGCCGCGGCGCGCGGCGTCGCCGCGGGACGGCAGGCGGGCTGGCGGCGGCGGCGCAACAGCAAGCCTCCCGTCTCTCGTCAGCCGTCTACATGCACACACGCCATGCAGCCGCAGTCAACCAGGAGCACGCCGTCGTTTGACCGCGGTCAACGCCCCTGCGCCCACCTTCAAGATCATCGTGTCCGCCTCGTCCACCACGACCCACTTCACATCCCCCAGGTGCACCGCCCCCTCCTCGTTGTGCTGCAGCAGCCGGCCCGGCGTCGCAAACACGATGTCGAGCGGCGCGGCGAGCGCGGCCTTCTGGTCCGACTTTGACCCGGATGAGGAAAGCAGGGCGCTCGAAAACTTGGCGGAGTGCGACAGGGACTTGGCCACCTTTTGGATTGGAGGGGGGGGGCAGGGGCCTGGGGCGTCGCGAGCGGAAGAGGGGGCTCTCAGGGGGAAGGGCGCAGCCGCGCAGCGTGCGCCGGCCTGCGCGGCCGCGGCTGCCCTCGGGGCGTCGGACGAGGAGCTTGTTGGCCGGCGATTCAATGGTGGGTGCTTCTGCCGTGCGCGGTACCCGGTCGGCAGGCCCTCCTGTGCGCCGGCACCGGCCTGCAGCCGCACGTCGCCTCGCCGCGCCGCGCCGCCCCGGGGGTGGCTGGCGAGTGCGCCGCGGCGAGAACGCTGCCCTCACTCACTTGCTCCCGCTGCTGACTGCAAAAAGTCGCCACGATATGTATATACGAATCGTATGTGATTGTCAAAACACACACATACATGTACATGTGTGTATAAGCAAACATATGAAATACTTATGCATACATAGCCCGCTTTTCTGCCGCCCCTCACCCGTGTCAGCTGCTCCACCAGCTCTGTGGTGGGCCCCAGCACCAGCATCCTCGGCCGCCGTGGCCGCCGCGCATCGCCCTCCGCCTCGGCCCGCTTCAGCTGCTCAATCTGGGGGCGGCGGCGCGGGGCGGGGGAGCGGGCGCCTGCATGTCGACGGGTCGTCGCGCCGGCGAGACGCTGGGGCGCAGGCGAGAGGCGGAGCGACCGCACGGTGCACAGCGCGCCGGCCGCACGCGCCGATCCATCATCCCTCCCCCGCCCCGCGTGGCATAAACGGCCGCAGCGGCAGCTGAGGGCGCGCACACCATGGGGAGCAGGTAGGCCAACGTCTTGCCCGACCCCGTGTGTGAAGCTACCAGGAAGTCGCCGCCGCCGAGGATGGCGGGCACAGACATTGCCTGTGTGCAAAGGCGGGGCGCGGGGCGCAGCCGCCTGTTGTTGACCAGCGTGCATGGGCATGCTGGGGCATGGTGCGGCTCTGGCGCCATGAGGGGATGCTGCTCTGGCTCTCTGGCATGACTGCACGTACGAACCTAGGACCGATGACGCCCGGTCGCTCGCAGCACTCGCACTTTTCGACGTGCTGTTCGGTGCGCGCGGCCGCGTAGGTCGCCCCACTGGCGTATGAACCTACCTGAATCTCCGTGGGCTGCGAGATGTTGTTGCTCGCCAGGCCGGCCTGCAGGCCGTCCCCCAGGCCGAGCTCTGCAAAGTTGGCGGCCCGAGCAACGGGCTCGGCGGCGGCAGCCGCGCGCACCAAGACGGCGCGCAGCGCCGGGGTCACGCCGCTCGCGGCGCGGCTTGCCAGGTCAATCGTCCACGGCCTGAGGAGCCTAACGGCGGCCTGGACGCGGCCATAAGGGCACAAGCGCGAGGCTTGCTGGAGGCCCAGCGCGCCTCTAGACAATATCATGGCTGCTTCGATGTGCGGTCAATACGAAAGATGAAGTGTGCTGCAAATGGTGCAATACTTGCCTGGGCTCGGCGCTGATTGGACCGCCTGAATCACCCAGGAACAGATCGATTCAAAACATTTCGTTGCCTTCTTCTTTGTAACTACTGGATTGTATCCTTACATTGCTTCAACATAAAAGGATCACAAGTCTGCCCCCAAGCGCTCCGAAGCGAATAAATCTTGACGGCTCGCTCGCCGTGCGTCTTTGCCAGGCAGTGCACTTGGAAATAGTAGATAACTCCAAGAGAAATCAATCGGGATGGCGGGGCCGGAGGCGAAGGCCAAAGACAAGAAGAAGTGAGTGCGGCCGCGGGCCAGCTCGGTGCTCAGGAGCCTGGTGCCCGTGTCAGCGTGCGTGATGGGGCCTAGAGGGTACGGATTGCCTTATGAAGCAGTGCTGCATGCCTCATCACAGCGAGCACGCCTGCGCATTGATGCGCGCGGCGCGGTGCTCTGCTGTGCTGCCCGCCATGGCGCTCCCCAGCTGCTGCAAGCCGAGGGGGTTGTTGACGGTGTGCTACACAGCTGGCCCGATCGGATTGCCAGGGCGCAGCTTAACGCTGCGCACAGCCCATGCGCATGGTGGCCACCGCACCGGGCAGAGCTTCCAGCAATCGCCACAGTGTCGGCAGCATGCAGCTCTTTGCCGACGCGCCATACCCACATCTCGACTCGCGCGACCGCGCGCGACCATGCGCAGGGCGGATGGGGAGGTGAAGAAGTCCTCTTCCTCCAAGGACAAGGAGAAGAAGGAGAAGAAGGAGGGAGATGAGAAGCACAAGCACAAGGACAAGGATGGGGGGGACCACAAGGAGAAAAAGCACAAGGACAAGGAGGGCGGCGATAAGAAGGACAAGAAAGAGAAGGCCGGGGCTAGCGGCAGCAGCAGCAAGAAGGACAAGGCCGGCGCCGCCGCCGCCCCCGCGGCGCCCGCGCGCCGCGTGCCGCCGCAGCTGATCCCGAAGAAGGGCGCGCCGCCGCCGGGGGACTACCTGGCGGGGATCGACCTGCCGAGCAGCGACAGCGAGGAGGAGGAGCGCGAGGAGGTGCAGCGGGAGGAGAAGGGGCCGCTGACGATGCAGGTGCTCGGGGCGTTTGGGCCGGAGCTGGGCAGGGGCCAAAGGGCGCTTTGTCATTGCGTGGTACTGGGGGTCGCCTGTGGCAGCATGGGGCGGTGGCCGGGCGGCGGGTCATGGCCGCCGCTAGCATGGGAACCGTGGCAGACGGGGCGGCGGCCCCTAAGCTCAGGGCTCCCGGGCCCGCGCCCACGGGGCGTGCGCGCACGCCGCTGGCGCCCGCCCCCGGCGCCGCCGCCGGCCGCCCCGCCTCGGACCGCGCCCACGCCAACGCGGCGGCGCGCTCGACACGCCGTGCCCGCGCCGGTGCAGGTGAATGCGCGCGAGGCCAAGAAGCTGGCGGACAAGGAGCGCATGCTGCTTGAGAAGGCGCACCGCATGCGCGAGGACGCCATGCGTGAGGACGACAACGTGTTTGACGTGTCATTTGAGGGCATGGGCAATGAGGACGCCACCGTGTCGGCGACAGACATCAAGGTGCGAGGGTGTGGCCGGCAGTTTGTGTTCGTGTGTGGGTGGGTGGGGGCGTGTCAGTGTGTGTATGTGTGTGGGAGGGGGGGAAACGTGTCTGTATGTGTGTGTATGTGTTTCTGTGAAAGTCAGTGTTGTGTGTGTGGGCGTGTGAGAGGACGTGCGATGCTACAGGTGCGCGTGGGTGTGGTTGTGAGCACCTGTGAATGGGGGTGTATTGTACAACTGCTGCGTCGAGAGGGGAGCAGCGCAGGCTGCCGTGCACCCATGGCCCATGCGCCACACCCTTGTAGGTCGAGCATGCGCCTGTGACCCCATCTTGAGCCTCCCGCGCTGCCAAATCGTTTCCCTGCCCTCAAACAGGTCCACAACCTGACTGTGCGCGCCAAGGGGAAGCTGCTGCTTGAGAACACCGCCCTCACCATCACGGCAGGCAAGGGTGGCGGCTGCGCGGCCGACAGGGGCGATGTGGGGCGCGGCTGTGATTTCGGGGCCCTACTAAGGCCTTCTCGCCCTTTCGACCTGCCACACCTCCCCTCGTTTGGGCCCGGAAACCTTCTGATGGAAAAGCCAACCGGCGGCCCGGCATCCTCTGCCATTTGTCCGCCCACCCAGGGCGCCGCTACGGCCTGGCCGGGCCCAACGGCCGCGGCAAGTCGACGCTGCTGAAGCTGATGGCGCGGCGCCAGATCCCTGTGCCCCCTGACGTGGATGTTCTGCTGGTGGAGCAGGTGCGGGGGTGCGTGGCGAGGGGCCACGCGCATGCAGTCGCATGGAGCAGTCGCATGGAGCGGATACGCCCGCGCTTGAGTGCATGCAACCACACAGCGTCCTGTGGTTTTTGGCCACTTGGGTCCACTGTGTTGTCATCAGTGCCATCCCCGCCGTTCTCATCGGCCGTCTGGCCGAAATCAACACTGATTGCGGTTGCACGAGGGCATACACGACCCGGGGGCCGTCGGAGGGTAGCTTAGCCCCCTGTAGACTTGCTTTCAAGACTGGCGCCCCCACCGCCCGCCGCGCGGCCGCGCAGGAGGTGGTGGGCAGCGAGCAGAGCGCGCTGCAGGCGGTCGTGGCGGCGGACGTGGAACTCGTGCAGCTGCGGTGGGTGGGGGAGCGGGGCCTGAAAGCTGTGTTGGTGTCTCTCATATGTGGGCAGGGCGTCAAAGCATCCCAAGTTTGAGACCCCGAGTTTGGACTTGAAGCGGAGGATCCCGCACCGGCGGAGAGGGGCAGTGGACGGAGGGCAGCGGGGGAAAGGTGCTGGCGCTGCTGGTGCACACACACGCACGCACACACGCACACGGTCATCCACACACTCACACTTGCACGTCCGCACACCCACACAGGCTGGAGGAGGCGCAGCTGACGGAGGAGCTCTCGGCGGACACCCACGAGCCTGGCTTTGACGCCGACGCCGCGTCCCACCGCCTGAACGAGGTGTACGAGGCCATGGCGGAGCGCGGGGCCGCGACAGCCGAGAGCCGCGCGTCCAAGATCCTTCACGGCCTGGGGTTCACCCCCGTGATGCAGGTGGGGTTTTGGACGCGGGGCGGGGAACGTGCGAGGGGATGCGCTGATTTTGGTCCCGCTCTCGGGCGGGGCGGCGGGTGGGAGGGGCAGGGGTGTGCTCAATGGGTCCCCCTCTCTTTGAGGGATGGGGAAGGGGATCCCCCTGCCACCAGGGGAAAAGGGAGGGGAAGGGGGGCTCCCTGGGCTGGGCCCGTGCGGAGCCCAGCCCTGGGGAGCCCGGTGTCCCCGGCTGTGCGCGCCGGTGTGGTGGCTCGTGGGGCCGCCTGCTGTGCGAGCACTCAGGCTGGTGCCATCTGGCTTTGCTCTGCAGCCTTGGGTGAGTGCCTGCCGGCTCTGCAGCGCGCTCGAGGCACGCGCAAACGGCAATAGCAGGCAAGATGCATCAAGTTGTGTTCTTGTTTGTGAC
>NW_014009661.1:0-5301 GCF_000611645.1 Monoraphidium neglectum
GGGAGTTGAGTGACCCAGGCCTGGAGGACGCACGTGGTCATAGGGCTTTATTCAAGGTCAAATCCGCTGTGCAGCTTGCCGTCTGGCATACCGTGAAGCTCTGTCATGCGGCGCCCTGCAGGCCAACACAAAGCCCTGCCCAAAGTGCTCAAAGCCCGTGGAGAAGAACGGCGGCTGCAACCTCGTGGGTGAGCACGCAGTCCAGGAGTGGACCGGTCCAAGGAGGTGGGGTGGTGGCGTTCCAGAGTAGCGCTTGCAGCTCAAGGCCAACGCACCACCTACATTTCCACATATCAATGCGCAAACGCACGCACGCACGCAACCCTGAGGACACTTTGCCAACGCCTGCCCTTCCTGCTGCCCCCTCGCACACCCCCTCCTCCCCCAAAGTCTGCAAGTGTGGCCAGCCGTTCTGCTGGCTGTGTGGGCAGAGCACCGGCATGCGGCACACCTGGACCTCCATCGAGGGCCACAGCTGCGGGAGGTTCAAGGTGGGGAAATGAGCCTTGGCAACTGCTGTCTGCAAGCTCACAGGACCCCTCAGTCCGGCACCCGCCTTTGCAGCCCTGCCGCAGGCTTCCCATCTCTCCCATGATTCCCTGCATAGTCGCGACCGGGTGCCATTCTTCGTGTCCTGGCCCAGCGCCCATGCTGCCCCCCATCCCCCACACCCTACCCCACCCCCCTGCTCTCACCACGGCCGCCAGGACGAGATGGACGTGCGCATGGGCGAGGCCGCGCGCAACCACAAGCGCTATATGTTCTACTTTGAGCGCTTCAAGAACCACGCGGACAGCATCAAGAAGGAGAGGGCCAACAGGTGGGGCTGGCTGGGGCAAGGGGGGTCTGAGGGGCTGAGAGGAGGGGCTGAATGTCGCTGCATGCGCTCCGCTGTGCTGCCTGATATAGAGGGAGCGCGCACGTTGCGCAACCACACCCCCTCCTTGTGTCCCTCTCCCTGACACCTCCACCCTGACTCCCCCAACAGGGCCAAGCTCATGGCGCGCATCACGCGCAGCGAGCACGACGGCGTCGAGGCGCGCGACTTCAGCTGGCTGGTGGGGGCGCTGGACCAGCTGCGTACGGCGCGCCGCGTGCTCTGCAACAGCTACGCCTTTGGTGAGTGCACGCCGCGCAGCAGCCGTCAACGAATGCTGGGCTGTTCCCTTGTGCTTTGCGGTATGTGGCGGCACACATCAAGCGCTTTTGGTCCTGTGTGCTAATCGGCATGCAAGCTTGCGGCACCACCCTCACCTCTCGCCCCCCCCCTCCTCTCGATGCGGCCGCAGCCTACTTCTTCTTCGGCGGCTCCATGTTCGCGGAAGACTTCACCCCCCAGCAGAACAAGATCAACCAGGACCTGTTTGAGGACAACCAGGAGATGCTGGCGGCAGAGGTGGGGGCAGGGGTGCGATTGCTGGCTGGTGGCATCGCTGAATCCGCAAAGGCTTTTCACACTTTGTGGTTCTGGGGGTTTGGGGTCGGGGAGGGGGTTGTGAGCGTGGTACGGCGTTGCGGGTTTCTAGGAGTGGCGCCGGCGATGAGGAGTAAGATCAGCGTTACCCCTGTGCAGCTTTTGAGGCTCTTGCGAGTTTGCCGCCAGCTCAAATAAATCCCTAACCCCCCCCCCCCACTCCCGCAACCTGCCCATCGCCCCAGGTGGAGCGCCTGTCTGGCCTGGCCGACAAGGCGGCCGAGACGCTGTCCCTCGACTCAGAGCTGCGCCTCAACACCATCAACTCCAGCAGCAACGTGCACACCCGCATCTCAAACTTCTTCTCTCTCATAGAGTCAGATCTGCTGGCCAAGGTCTCATCGCTGGGGGCACAGATTGCAGTGCCCGTGGCGTGATGCTCCCACGACACCGGCGACGGCGTTTTCACGCGAGGTGCAATGGCGGTCCTGCAAGCTTTCGGGGTCTCTTGTGCAAAAATGTGTTGTGTGCCGAAGCTGGGTGCCCGTCCAAGCCTGCAAGCCCTTGGGAGGGGGCGGTGTGCATGATACCCTGCAAAGCCCCCCTGCCCGGCATGCAGTGTGTGCCATGCTCTGCAGGCGCTTCAGGGCTTTAAAGGCAGCAGGGCTGCTCTCCCGCATGCTTTTGTTACTGGGTTGAGTGTGTGCCTTTGGCACCATACGTAGCAAGTTGGCAAGCCTTTCCAGAGCCGTCTGTCGGTTTCGTCACACCCGTATTATCTAATAGCCACCCAGTACAGTTTGCTGATGGTCGGCGCGGGGAACAGGGCCTGCTTACGGCTCGACCGCCTGATCATAGCTTGCCCACCAGTGATGTTTGTGCCACAGGCAAACACACTTTGAGGCTGTTCATCTCAGAGCACACATCAGGTGTTTACCCTAAGTGCGGTCCTACTACCAATCAGCTGGCACTCAACGGTGTGCATGAGTGAGCAGCTGCAGCATAAGCAGAATCGCGCGTGTTGCTGCGCAAATGAACCCAACAGTGTCACCAACCCTGTGTACTTGTTGTAATCACTGTTTACTGTGGCGCTGGATCCAGGCGGATTTAATTGTGACCGCAACCTTCAGTCAAACCCTTGATGATGCAAGGCGCCACATGCCCAGCAGGGGTGCTGCGGCGTTGCTGAGTACTTGCCTCCACACCAGGATTACGCCCCCAGACCATCAGGTAGCGGCCAGGCCTGCTCGGCCCCACTGTGAGGCCAGACAGGGCGTCAACGCACAGCAAATAAAGGTTGCAGATGCTGCTCATGGCCCATGTCTTGCAACCGCTCAGATCCTGCCTTGTTTACACAAGAACGTATGCGCATTTGCACAATTATTATGTTTCCGTGCATGTGCTTGCTTCGTTTTGGGGGCAGGCAGGGGGGGCTCAGATCTGATTGCATGGGGTACAACTTGCATGGGATCGCATACAAGATATCCATTGTCTACTTCCACGCCGTTCTGCACTGCTGTGGTGACGCCGCTCTTTGGTGGTGACTGCATCCTGCAACAATGAGGTGTTGCTGTTGGCAGTTTAACCGCGGAAGCACATGAAGGGACAGTTCTCTCTGATGGGGCGTGGCCGCGGAACAGGTGGACGCGGGGCCTGGCACCAAGAGTAGACATCATCCCTGGCACTAAGGTGCCCTCTGTTGCGGGCGATCACGATTTCATTCCGTCCCCTGCTGCTCGGGTGAGTGACGTTGCTGGCGCGTCTCGCCTGTGCCTGTTGGATCTTTGCTCACAATGCTTAGCATGATCCCAGAACGGGCACGGCAGATACCATTGGCACGCAACAGACAGGCAGACGGGGTCGTGGGGCGGGATCAGGGTTGTAGTGGGTGGTGGCACGCCCGATGCACCGGCTGATATATTGAGCTGTACCCCACACACGCCCCAGCAGGTTTGAATGACGCATGCAGAAGAGCTTTCAACCCGTTTGCTGATTGTGGTATCATTGTTATTGATTGGTGTATGCTGGGATCTCTTTCGCAATGTCCATTTCACCCAGGTTTGTCCAGCGGTCACCCCAGTCAAGAGCTACCAGGCAGCCAGCACAGGCAAACAAATGCACGCACGCGTCCATGCACCCACGCACGCACAGAAGCACACCGCATATTTCCAACACTGACTCGCGCACACATGAAAACCATGCACAAATGCACAGAACAAGACGCGCAGCACACAGCAAACAGTAATGCACTGTGCTGCGCAGGTCACCGCCTGGGTCCCCAGGTTGTCTCAAAGTCTTCCAGGCCCGAAACGGTATGTCGACACACGTGGCAGCTTATGATACCCTCATTTGAAGTGGTAGAGTTTTCTCCTACTGTGATACCGGTATTAGACGTGATCTTGTGGCGCACTTGCAATCACGGCGTCAACACATGATATGATGGAAGTGAGAAGAAATGACGTGGGATGAAGAACATTGTATTGGTGTTGCGCGAGAACAGGTGAGGTGGCTGGCGGCATTCACGGCCTTTGGAGCAGCACACCCCAGCCTCGATGTATCAGTGCGCGCGCAGCAGAGCACCCCAGCCATGTGCTGACGTTTGCTTCCTTGCCACGATACCACCCATGATATCAACATATACTGGTGTTCAGCCGCTAACATTGCATAACGCAGGCAAGCCTGCTCCTGCCAGGCGGCCCTGGGTCTTACAAGACCACCGCCTCGGGCGCCAAGCTGTTCTGGCCCGCCACCCCTGGCAGCCTCCATGGTGCCAAACACCCTGGCGCACCCGCTGTGCCTGGTGTTGAGTGGTTGACTGTGTCCGGCAGCTTCAATGAAGTGCTGCACGAGGTGCGTTCGCTGGTCAGCGCCAAGGCCGCCACCATCGCGGCCGCCACGGCGGCCAAGGCGCGCCTATCCGACGCAGCACTGCTTCAGTGGCGGCGGCACGGGAGTGCAGACGCAAGCGGCGCCGCGGGTGCCGCAGGCAAGGCTGATGCAGGGGACAGCGATGACGACGAGGTGTGTGGGTATGGGCGAGGCGCGGCAAGCGGCAGCCAGCTGCAGCGGCAGCGGTCGCAGCAGCACGGGTCCCGGCTCAGCAGCGCGGCACAGCTGCGTGCGTGCTGGGAGGGCCAGGGCGGCGCGAACGGCAGCTCAGACACGTTTGTGTGTCATGATCCCAGCCACGTGTGGCTTTCCCTGCCGCTGATGCTGCGCATCGCCGCCAGCCCGCCGCCCCCGCCGCCGGCCGCAGCCCGAACGTCGTCGACGCCCGGACCCCTGTCCCGCACTCAACCCGGCGCTGCCGCCGCCGCACCGCCCTCGCGGCCGCCCGCGGCGGTGGCTGCTGTGTCTTCTGGCGATGGTGATGTTGTCATGGCTGAGGCTCAGGCGTTTGTTGAGGCGCTGAGGGCGCGGCCGGACTACTCCGCCATGATGATGGCGGCGGAGGGCAACGTCACAGCCATGGAGATCGATCCGGTGGGGGCCATCCTGGGGGCGGCGCTGCTGGACGGCCAGCCACCAGCCGGCGGCAGCAGTGGCACCCCTGCCGCTGCGACAGTGCTGCAGCATCAGGATCAACGGCCTGTGCGGGAGCAGGGGCAGCAGGTCAACCAGAGGCGGCCGTCGGGGCCACCTCCACACCCGCTGAGCGCGCATCCTCACGGCGGGGCCGCCCTCCACGTCCGCCGCCTGCTGCTGGTGCTGGACACCAACATCCTGCTGGCACACCAGGGGTGCGGCCTTCCTATTAGGAGTCAAGATGGGGTCTCAGGGTCCTCAGACACACGTCGTGCACAGCTGCTCGCGTGTTTGCGTTTGCGCGGAGCAGCAGCGGGCGTGTTGGTGTGGCACCCACCTGTTGCAAGTGCCACCCAACCACG
>NW_014009660.1:0-5299 GCF_000611645.1 Monoraphidium neglectum
GATGCAACACTTGAATTGCAATGCACTGCATGGTTGCCCTCCCCCTGTTGGGGTCGGGCACTCGTCTGCATCGATGATGTGGATGAGTGGACAGTCATGGTTGTACATCACTGTAATAAGTGCAATGAACAACGCTGTGATAAGTGCGATGAACAACGCTGCGTGATAGTTGGGTGCAACAATAACACACAGCATTGATGGGAGGGCAGGTGGGGCCCACTGCGAGGTGGGCGCGAGGGTCAAGCGTCGCTCGAGGCGTCAGCAGCTGCATGGTGGCAATGCAATGTGCATTGATCCAGGCCACACGCGAATGACTGGACAGATTAAGCTGCGTGGCGGAACTCTGAGGGAAGGCACATGGCTTGCTGGCTGGTCGCCGACGTTCAAGGTGGCGCAGCAGGTGCCGAGTGTCGCTTCGTCACCCTGCGGTGACACCCGCCAGCAGCACGGACGGGCTTACATACCTTACAGCACGACGGATCGTCTGTTAGTTGTCGAATGGTGATTTGGGTTTTCAATTCAGCACTGTTCCATGATTCCAGCGCACATTATCATACAGTTGCCGTGACATAGATCGCAAATACCGCCATATGTACCAGTATGCTGCACCATCTTGACAAAGAGCTCGTAGCAGACGTGCTGGGGCGCCTTGCACCGCCTGACATAGCCGCGTTTGCCGGCGCCTCCCATGCGGCGCTCGCACTACTGAATTGCGCGGCCATCAGCGAGCCCGTGTTTTCCAGCCTCGCCGGCCGGCGCTGGCACAGGCCGCGCCACGCCCTTGGATGCGGCGCGCGCCGCCTGTACGCCTCCGCCAACGGCTGGCGGCTTGGCGCCGCGGGCGGCCTGGGCTTGTCTGCCATCACCCCTGCAGATGGGATCGTGTCTGCTGCCGCCTGGATGCCTGGCGCAGGGCACCTCGCCCTTGCTACAGGGGATGAGCTGCAGATATGGCAGGTTGCACAGGGCGTCCGCGGCCGTGACGACGGTGGCAGCAGCGCGCCGCGGCTGGTTGGCAGCTGCGCGCTAAAGCATCCAGAGGCACAGCTGCATGCCCTGGCGGCCGACAACCCCTCATGTCGTCTCTCTGATGTCAGCAGCTGCGCCAGCGGCAGCGTCGCACGCGCCGCGGTGCCGCGGCGCTTGTTTTCAGGCGACAGCCGCGGGCGCCTGAGCGTGTTCAAGTGGGGCGGCGGCGCTGACGGCCCCCCTGACAGCGGCGAGACGGAAGCAGGCTTGTGCCTGCTGCGGGAGCTGTCGGGCGGCGGCACATTTCCAATCGTGGATGTCTTGCCGTTGGGATCCGGCGGCGGCGGCGGCGGCAGCGGGACCTGCAGCAGCGGCAGGGGGAACCTGGTGGTGTCCCTGCACGATGGCACTTTCGTGCAGGACCCTGCAGACGTGGCCATGATTCCGGACAACTGCGTACGCGTCTGGGACGTCGAGGCGGGTGCGGTGGCACGGTGCTGTGGGCTGGGGGCCGCGCGCCGTGCCAACGCGACAGCGAGCAGGCACCCAGGCTTGCTGCAGGCAAGGGTCTGGCGGCACCATGCGAGCTGGGGTTGGTTTGGTTTACTGCACGGCCGACAATGTTTCACACAAACTACTGCAACTGCGGCCAACACCTTCCACCGCCCAGCGGCAAGCACCCCTCTTCACCGCCCATCAATGATACATTCCTCTCCCCTGCTCTGCACACATCAAACCCACACGCCCTTCAGGGCGCGAGGCGCGAACCCGCATCACAGACCCAGCCTCCTCCTGCCAGCTCGTGGCGATGTGCCAGCCGGACCCTGCCGCCGCGCCCTCGGTGCTGGTGGCCGCGGGCTTCCACGGCAGCTTTTGTCCCCCATGCTTCGCGTCTGGCCTACCCAGCCTCTGCTCCCACAAGCCGCCGGTGAGGGTGTCGATCAGGCGGAAGTCTCATGGGCGTAGTAGGTAGGGCCACTCGACGCTCCCTCTCCCAAGCAGACATTTTTCCTGCTTGCGCCAACACACGAAAACCTCAGCCTTGAGTGTAAAGCCTCCAAGTCTCACACATGGTCCTCTATAACATAACAAGCCCTCTCGCTTCAAACGTGCCCTGCCCTGGCACTCGAGCAGGTCTGGTCGGCCAGCCTGTGTGTGCTGGACGTGCGCTGCCCCGGCAGCGGCGTCACCGCCCGCTACTCCGCGATGCACCGCTCCATCTTCCCCGCCATACGGGTGCGCTGCCCCGCGCGGCCCGCCGCATGGGCTGCGCCAAAACAGTTGTGCCTGCTGGCGAACTCCACGGGCAATCTTCAGACCCAAACGGGTTGAAGCTGGACCGGGCGTTGACCTTCCTTGGGACCCATCAGCAGTCGCATGGCGTTTTCTACACATATCACAGGCGTCTTACACCTGGTTGAGGCAAACGCTTCCCTCCGTCGCCTGCAGGCGTCTCGCGGGCACTATATCTTCACGAGTCACGGCAGTACCCCCATGGCGGCCTGGGACCTGCGGAAGATGGGGGCGGGGCCGCTGTACCAGGAGGAGCGGCTGCCTGGGGGGATAGGGGGTGGCGACGGGGACGAGGTTGATGACGAGGACGAGGATACGTCGAGCGACGACGGCGCGTCGCTGGGGCAATGGACGTCCATGCAAGTGGACGGGGCGTCGGCCGCGATGGGAGCGGGGGAAAGAGAGGAAGAGCTGCAAAATGGAGAGGTGGAACAACAGCAGGCTGCAGCCGGCACGTGCCAGGGTGTGGGCGCGCGGGCGGCTGCGGCGGCGCCCGCGAGGCATGCGGCAGCGGCGGGGATTGCGGCGGAGCCGGCCGGCAAGACGCACCACGCCCTGTGGCTGGAGGCGAGCGAGGACGAGCTGCTGGGCCGGGACGAGCTCGGTGAGGGGGCTGGCAGCAGGGGCTTGCCCGAGACGTTGCATGTGCCCGGAAACATGATGGGTGCTTGCTTTCTGCTTGATTGGATCGCAGGCATCCTCGGCGATTTCAAATTTGCCCTTGCGCAACCAAAAGCCCTTTCCGCCAAGATCTCTGATGGCAGCAAGCCGTGCCCGCTTCCTGCCACCTTTTGACACATGCATTGTACAGGCACTGTGTGGTGCTGGGACCTGAGTGCAACCCTCGGCTGGGCCGCCGACCCCGGCCCCTGCGAAACCATCGGAAGCCAGACAGGCACCTGGCATGAGCTCTCGGACACCCCCTGGAAGGTGTCACAGCGCCGGGGAAGCCGGCCAGTCCCTATTGCATCGTTCCCGTCGCCCCAGGGCTCGCTGCCTGTGATGCTGATGCCGCGTGAGCCCGAGTGCGAGTTTGCGTGCCTGTGTGCACGCCCGGGGGCGGGCGCGGCTGGGTCCGAGCGGTTGGTCTTGGCCAGGATGCTGCCGGTTGGGGCTGAATGACCGCCACACGTGAGTAGTCCTGGGCAGAGCACGTTAGTTGGTATATTGGTTGGGTTGAAAGCAGCAACCTTCTGTGCGTATGGACTGCTGTGCTTGCTTAGAATTAGTCGACAATATCTCCACCGCGGCATCCCGTTTGCAACACCGTCTGCTCAGGACTAAGCTGCTGGCGCCTGCAAACTCATTCTTGGCATGAGGCGCCACTGCAGGGTATTGGGCATGCGAGCGTACAGGTGCATGAGCACCCGCATGTGTTCACCAGGGTTGCTCGCGTCAACCAGCATGTGGTGCCCTGCGTAGCCACCACGCCAGCAGGGGTGCCACCTTCCTCTCTGTGATTCTGATTGCTGTAAATATTCAAATGTGCGCTATCATCCTAGCCAAGGGATTCGGCGCGCGAGGCAACAATTGCGTACCGCTGACGACAGAGTGGGGCGGCGCACTTCAAGCTACAGGCTGCCAGCGGTTGCTCTTTTACCTTGCCTCTGGTTCAAATTGTGATCACACAGTTGGTCCGGCAAAAACAGGGAGGTCTGCGGCTAGAGGGCGAGATTGCACCCAGTGCGGTACGGCACTTTCACTCACCACCGTGGCATCTCACAAATCGGCGGGCAGCATATTGACCAGCACACGACTGGTGACTGGCGCTTCACACAATGTATGCTACATCATCGTCCTGATATAAATGTGCAGGACTCACAATGGATCAGCTGCGAGAGCTCTTCCCAGGTGCTCCGCGGGAATTGCTTCAGAATACGCTCATTCAAGCAGGATACGATTTAGAAGCGGCTATTGAGGCGGTCTTGTCTGCCACACCCGGTCCAAGTGCGGAGGTGGGTGGCCGTGCTCTGCTGCGGCGACTGCTGCACTCCTTGCGCCTGCGCTCGACACGGTTGCCGACGCCCAATATTACAGGGCAACGCGTCTCCTGCGACAAAGCAGCGAGTTCGAACTCGGGTAGCGTTAGCGTCGCCGCACCACCGAGCCAAGTGGTCGACGCTGCCGCAAACAGCGGTGACATCAGCCAGTGCAAGCAGCGGCGGCAATGGCAGACAGCCGGGCGGCCCAGGTGGCCTGCGCTACATCGACCCTTACAGTCGCAGCTCAGCCCCCCCACCGCCGACACCTGATGCATTCCCAGCCCTTGGCACCGCCGCAAGCAACTGCAGCGTTCCGTCGCAGCCGCCGTCGCCCCAGTCATCATCTCCTGCTGACAAGGCGCAACTGACGCCGCGCCGGTCGGGATCCTGGCCTCAATTGGCACCTGGCGGTGCCGTCACGGGCGACAATAGCAGCACTCAAATCGCTGCCACTGGCCCCGCCTGGCCCGCCGCCTACGCCACGCCGCCGCGGGCGGCATCCGCAGCCCACCACCGCCGGCGCCACTCGCATTCGCCACAGCAGCTACAGCCGTCGCTGGACGCCTCGCGGCATCGACGGCAGCAGCAGCAGCAGCAGCAGCAGCAGCAGCAGCAGCAGCAGCAGCAGCAGCAGCAGCAGCCAGGCAGTAGCGCGACTGGCGACGATGACTGGCAGGCGGATGCCGTGTGCGCGCTCTCTGCACGCCACCCTTGGGCCGGCGCAGACCTGGCCTGGGTAGTGCTGACCAGCCAGGGCTTTGATGTGTCCGAGGCAGATCGCATGCTGAAGGATATGGGACCCGAGTCCGATGTTGTTGATGACAGAGATGGCGCAGACTGTGGTCCCGCAGCGGCGACAGCAGCCGGGGCACGGCTTGCTTTCGAGGGTGCAGGCTGTGCTGACGGCGGCGTGGGCACGACCCCAGGAGACGCGTACCGCCGCCACCGCGCCGAGGCGCTGCGCCTGACGCGCCGCTGGCGGGCGGCGCTGCGGCGCGCCGCCGCGGCGCACGCGGCCGGCGACCGCGCGGAGGCGCGGCGGGTCGCGTCAGAGG
>NW_014009659.1:0-5297 GCF_000611645.1 Monoraphidium neglectum
GTGGGGTGGGGGGTGAAGAGAGGGGGCGCCCTGCCGCTTGTGTGAGGCGCATGGGTCCACCAGGCTGCACACAGGTCGGCATGCCTGTGGCCACATGGACGGCGCTAACGAGGGTGCGGGACACAAGCCTCTGGGGATCGCGGAGGACACGCAGCAAAACCTTGGCAGCTGCAGTGTCTGGCCTCACTGATTGTGACGGTCCGCAACGCTGCCTTGGTTCCTCGGCAACTCCCATTCGTCGGCGTACTGCTGCGGGCAGCGCGCACCAACACGGCCGAGCCCCTGCCCCCTGCTACTCCTCCCGCTCACTCCTCCCCCCATGGCTCTCCCACGACAACGACCACAGGCCTGCACTCACTGCCCGGCAACTAAAAGCCAATATTCAGACAGGCAAGCAACCCCTCAACCCCCCCTCAGGCCCACCTCGCACACCCACGCCCGCGCACACACACACACATACACACGCGCGCGCGCGCGCACTCACACACACATGCCAAAATGCGCACCTGCATGTGCCCGCCGACGCCCAGCAGCAGCCCCAGGTGGACGCACAGCGTCCTGACGTACGTCCCCGCCTCGCACGACACCCAGAACACCGCCAGGTGGCGCTCCTCGTCGTACTCGTACAGCTTGGACGCGTAGATGCTGCGCACGCGCAGCTGGCGCTTGACGGCGCTGATGAGCGGGGGGCGCTGGAAGAGCGCGCCCGTGAGCGTCTCGATGCCGCGCGCGACGCGGACGGCGCCGCCCTCCACCTTGCCGTGGAACCTGGCGGGGGGCGGTTGTTGCGGGGCCGGGTGTCCGGGTTCGGTCGGGGCAGCGGGGACGCAGCGGATGGCTGCCGGCTCGTGGCAACATAACTCGTGCGGCCGCCAGCTGCTGCCGCTCCACGCAAAGATGGCCAGCTGCGTTGGTGAATCATGCTGGGCCGCAGCAAGGCCCTTTTCGCTGCAGGGGCGCTCCCAGCTGCAAGACAGCAGCAGCATCGGCATGCGTTGCCGCTTGCCATCCACGAGCTACCGACAGCCGCGCCTGCGCACCATGTTTTTGTGCGCACGAACCGCCCCACGCATCTAGCGCGACTGCCGCATGCTTGATTCCACACAACCAATCCGCACACCTGACGATGCAGACGTACTCCTTTCCGGCGCTCTGCTGCGCCTTGACCAGCCGCGTCGCGCGGTCGACGCACACGATGAGGTTGCCCGTGACCTTGGGGTCGAGCGTGCCGCTGTGGCCCGTCTTCTCGACGCGCATCATGCGCCGGATCCAGGCGACCACCTCATGGGACGAGGGGTTTGAGGGCTTGTCCAGGTTGATGCAGCCGGTGCTGAGGTACTCCTTGAGCGGCCGCTTGAGTGGCGTGTGGCCAGCCGGGATGGGCGTGTAGTGGCCCGTCCGGACGTTGAGCTTGTCGTAGTTCTTAAGGAGCAGCGGCCACTTGGAAGTGTCCAGCGGCGGCACGCCCTTCTCTGGCCGAATCAAGAAATCGGTCGCAGCCTGCACCTCGCCGACGCCCAAGGCACCCTTCTCCTCCTTCTCCTTCTTCTCGCCCTTATCTTTTTTGCCCATGGCTGCCTAGAGCTCTGAAGTGCCGGTGGTGCCGGCAGCCGTCAAGTGTGATCTGGTGGCTGCTAGACGCAGAGAAGTGCCGTGTCCGCGTATGTATGATATTTTCAAGATTTTACGATGTCAGAACTCTGGCCTCGACGACCCACAAACAACTGCAGAGGTCGTGCAGCATCAGCAGCAGCACGCGCAGCAGCTGCTGTTCCCCTTTTCGAGCCAGGAATTGCGAAACCCTGGTGATGCAAAGCGATTTGAAGTGATTCATTTCAATTACAGGTGCCAAGACGACGCAACATATGCCGTTGGTATTGCCGCTGCCAAGGCTTCTTGAACTCGCCATTCAGCAGCTTGGCATTGGCTTCACCGTGTGACCTATTGCGTCACGTGGCGTCCGGCTCACCAGAAACATTGAGAGGGGCACCATGACCAGCACGGCGTCCACACATGACTGGGCGCATACAGGTGTGATGGGGCTGGGGGGTTGGAGCGCAGACATGGTGCAACCAGCCGACGGTGAAGAAAGGGGGTGGAGCGCGGATACGGTGCAACCAGCCGACACGGTTTGGCTCACGCATCACTGACTGCATCTGATGGCCTCACATCCAGGTCAAGCAATCGGAGATGACCCATATCGCATCAACACAACAGCAAGCGTCACAGTTGACGGCAGCGGCAGCGGCGGCGAGGGCCTGACGCTGGCGGCGTGGCTGGCACCCTCCAGGCATGCAGCCACGGGGTCACTTGAAGGCTCTGAATGCAGTGTGTGCGTCCCCCTTGCTGTGGCTGGTCACGCAGGCACCGTTGACACCAGAAATCACCACCAGCTGGGGGGAGATGCAGCCGCTCTTTCCCCAAGCATTCCCCCAGCCGATGCCTGTTGTCCGTTTTGTTATCCGCTTCTGCACCACCGATTGCATGGGTGCAGGCTGTCATGCATCAATGATATCCGAGACGAGCTCCTCTGCTGTGTCTGCCTGGACCTCTGCGTGCGCCCCTGCACCACACCATGCGGTGCGAGAGCCAGCAGGACGGCGCTGTCTGCATGTTGAGCTTGAAAGCCGTGTGTGCCGATTTTTGCGTCTCTCGCACATCACCGCATGCCAGCAGGCACAATTTCATGCAGCGGCATGCATGCACATGCCCATGCATGCGCTATGCTTGCTGAGCTTCCCAATGCATGCCCCCCCCCCACTACCTGCAGGCCACAGCTTTTGCCGCAGCTGCCTGCGCCAAGCGCTGCGCCACAACCCCCGCTGCCCCAAGTGCCGCCAAGGCCTACCGGCAGGTGCACTGCGGCTATTTTGGCCGGCGTCATCCGTCACGCTTGATTGCATGGGGTCTGGCTACGCTGGCATGGGGGTTATGGGGGCAAATAGCGCCCCTCCACTGCTGATTGCCTAACAACACATGTGAAGCAACGAGTTCTGCACCCATACAGTCAACACTCTTAGTGACCCCTCGGCCTCCTCACAGGCTTCGCGCTCAACGTCAATACGACCTTATGGAATGTCTCGAAGCTGCTATTCCCCCACCAGGCTGCAGCTGCGCCCCCACCCACGCCAGCCGCCCCGCAGTGCGCAGAGCCGCCGCTGCGGCCGCTGCGGCGGCTGCGGCTGCGGCGTCTGTGGAGAGGAGAGGTGTACGCGTACGGCGAATCAGCGCCCAGCCAACCGGCAGCCCTGACCCGCGCACGCCAGACCCTAGGAAGCACTGCTGGCAGCAGTAGCGAGGCCGAAAGGGGCGACCGCGGTGATGCCCAGGGGGGCGACGTACGTGGAGAGGATGCCTTGGAGGAGATACCCTGGGACACGCTGCCGCGCCCTACGAGGTGAGCAATCATACACACAAATGTCGTCCAGGCAAGCAAACCTGGCCCCCTCTTGCATGCAAACTTCATGTCATGCTCAACGGCTCAGCTGGTAGTTGGCAACCTGGTTGCATGCCAAACACACTAGACGTCTTCGTTCACCACGCACCTTGCAACACTCCCCCATCGGCTGGGCTCCAACAACGGGTGACTATGCTCAAGGGGCGGTGCCGAGAGCAGCAGCAGCACCAACAGCTATCTGATGAACGGCAGCGATAGATAGATAAGTTACTCATACCATAGCATCACTGCCATCGGCCTCGCGCTCATTAGAGCGGACCTCCTCATTCCTAACCTTCCAACGGATCGGCCAACGGTAGCAGCAGCAGCTCTGCTGCAAGCAGGGACGAGCGCCTGGCGGTGATCAGGCAGCACCCGGAGAGGATGCTGCAGTTGGAGAGGATGCGGCAGGAGATGTGGGCATCTGGTCAGGCAGCGAGCGAATCGCTTGCGCGGCTCGGGGCAGTGCTGGGCGCCCCCACCAGCCCCACAGCGCTCGGAGATTGGGGCGCACCACGCGCCGCAGGCACGGTTTTGCCAAGGGCTGAACAGCCGCCTCTTTGGCAGCAGGGGGCTGCCGATTCTGGGGCAGCAATTGGAAGTGCGGGCAGCTTCAGCGGCTACGACCTTTCAACGCCGCAAACAGAGGCAGGAATACGCCAGGGGCCGACAGCGGCAGAAGTGTCACACCCTGCAGTGGCGCCAGAAGCTGCACAAGTGTCAAGGCAGCGCACACCCGAGTTTTTGGCCGGGCTCAACACGGCAAATGCAGCAGCCGAGATTCCAGTGATGGCCGCTGTTAGGAGCACCTTACACGAGCAGCCAGCCAGCGATCCTACCAGCCCCCGCCACGCCCAGCAGCAGCTTCAGCTGCAGCAGCAGCTTGATGCTGACGACGAGGGCGCATTGAACACCCTCGACGGCTTGCTTAGCAGGATGCGCCTCCTGAGCACGCCACCGCAAGTGGCTGCCGCCAGTGAGGGCAGCAGTGGCAGCTCGAGCCTCCAGCCACCAGCCTGGCCTGAAGCAGTGGCACGAGGCAGCAGTGCTGTCTTGGCATCCTCACACAGCCTATGGCACATCCACAGTGGCGACAGCCCCGTGCCTATCAGCGGGATTGAGCTGCTGCTTGCTGCAGACGAAGGGGATGCGGCAGAGGAGGAGCTCGAGGACTTGTGGCATGCTGGGCAGCAGCTGCACCAAATGTGATAGCAGCACTGGCAGGGGCCTGACAGAACAAGACGCTATCTGCTGTGACTGCTTGCCTGGGATGTATCGCACAATGCACCCAGTCGTGCGTGTGTGTGCGCTGCATGAGCTTTGCGACTTTGAAGGCAAGACAGTTTTATTTGCCACAGATAAAACAGGCTGGACAGGATTGTGCACCCTTCGTAAGTTACATGCGCACGATGCGAGAGGGACTTGTTGCAAGAATGTGTTCACCATACAAGCAAATGAAAGCACCCGAACGTTAAGCCATGATTGCAGGCCCCTTCGCTTGGCATAAGGGCCAGCGGTGCGGCCGCACCTTCCTCGCCGAAATCAAGGATGATACAAGCCGGTGACAACAGCCGGGCGTCACAGCAGCACCATTTCTGAGGCACACTGCAACGAATTGCCACTGAGATAAGCCTTAGACGCCCACGCAGCAGTTGCGGCTGTTCGCACAGTCACACATGGTTGCCAGCAGCCACTCAAACAGCCAGATCCAAGTGCTGCAACCTTGCTGAGCAGCCGGAAAGGCGCATGCCCGCTAAAGCTGATTCTGCTTCAGCAGCGACCGTCAACCACATGAATTTGCCGGTGCGGGCTGCGCGGACCTGCCCGCTCAGCCGGAGCCGTCGCCGAACTTCTTGCCGAA
>NW_014009658.1:0-5296 GCF_000611645.1 Monoraphidium neglectum
GGCTCCTCGCTCCCCGCCCGCGCGCCGGGCGCCGCCGCCGCCGCCGCGGCCGCCACCGCGCCGCCTGCGGCGACGGCTGTGATAGCGGGGGCCGGCGCGGCCGCCGCCGCCGGCGGCTCTGGCTCAGCGCTGGCCCGCCTCGACCCCCCGCCCTCGTGCTCGCCGGCAGCACCAGCGTCGGCGCCCGGCTGCTGCTGCTGCTGCTGCTGCTGTCGTGGAGGTGGCGCCACCGCCTCCCCCGCAGCCGCCGGCCCCTCGCCCTCGTCGTCGCTGATGGGCCCCAACCGCAAGCCCATTCCCTCCTCCGCCGCCGCTGCTCGCTCAGCCGCGGCCCCCACAGGCACGGCCTCGTCCGCCGCGCCCCCGCCTGCTGCTGCTTCGCCGCCCGCGGCCGCCTCGGCCGCGCTGCCCGCCTCTGTGCCCGGCTGCTGCTCAGCTCCTGACACAGCGCCCGCCGGGGGCGCGTCTGGCTGCGCCAGCGGGGGCGGGGCCGCTGCCTCCGGTTCCAGTGCGTCCCGCAGCTTCCGCCGCCGCCCGCCGCCCGCGCGGCGCGCCCTGGGAGCGACAAGCCGAGCACGGCAGGGTAGGGTCAGCGTGCGCGGGGGTCCTCGTGCGCGCGGGGCCGGCCGTCGGCGGAGCGGGCGGCGAGGCGTGAGCGCATGACGGTAGCGCGCGTAAGCGCCGGCCGCGCCAAACCTCTGCTCTCCCCGCCACCCCTGGTCTCTCCGCACCTTCCACAGCAGCCCCACCCCCTTGACCACGTATCCGCTGCAACAAGCCCCCCCCCCCGCCCGCGCCGCCATAACACACACAGTCGTGTCCGCTCGGCGCATGCCTCACACCCGCCCAAATGGAACCCCCCCCCCCTGCGCCGGGCCCCTCTTGACACCCAAACAACTCATATTGCATCGCATTTTGTCCCCCCCTCAAAAACACGAAAAAAAATCAGACGGAAGCAAATGCATGGGGCCACCCCTCTCGCCGGTCAAGCATCACGTATTGCACGTTGCGCTCTATGAATCTTGCGTCACGAGCATAACGTGATGCGTGTCGCGTGCTGCGAGGCGAACGCCACATGCTGTGTGATGAGTGTGTGACGTCAGCAACGTAACCCCGCACCCCACCTGACATAGAATTTCCCGCCCTCCCGCGCCACCAGCCTGTCGTACAGCCGCAGCACCAGGTGCACCGCCTCAGCCAAGACGCACGCCGCGCTGCGTGGCTCGTGCCTGAAGGGGGTGAGGCGGGGGGGAGTGAGGTCGGTGGCGATAGCGGTGTCGGCGGCGGGAGGCGCGGATCAAGCAGAGCGTTCCGCGCCTCCCGCCTGAGGCGCAGAACTCAACCGCGGGCCGCGGCCCTGGCTGGCCCGGCACCGACCGGCGGCGGCCCCCAAAACAGGCTCCCGACACGTCTTCAGAACTTTCGCGCCTCCACCATCCCAAGGTTTGACCGCGCCGCTCCCTTCCAGGCGCCCCTAGAAACACCCCACCCTGCGCCCCCGGCGATGCGACCCGGCTGCTGTGGCGCGGGGCCCACCTCGCGCTGAACTTCTTGATGAGCTTCGCCAGGACGGGCAGCAGGCCGCTCTCCTTCATGTCATCGTGGAGCAGCCTGAATCAGGGGGGGAGGGAGGGGGGGGTGTAGAGTCCACAGTTGAGGGGGCAGTTGGGTTTGAGGAGGCGGTGCGGGTTGAGGATGCGGCTGGGGTTGAGGAGGGGGGGGTGAGTGAGAGAGAGGGGTTGAGCGAGCGAGTTGGTGGATGGGCCATAGAGTCGTGGATGGGTCTTGCGGATCGTTTGTTTGGCCGTTGGTGAGTGGAAGGCTTTGATATTTGTGTGATTGGTTTGATCATGGGTCCGAGGGGGTGCGTGGGTGGGGGCGATCGCCAGCAAACGGTGCGGCGGGCAGACCTGCACCGGGGTCGTCCGACCCCGTGCGCACGCGAAAACAAAAGGCAGCCCTCGCAGAAATGCTATGCCTCAGCTGGCCCGCCCGGATTCGAGGCGCGCCGCAAGCCCCGCTTTGGTCCGGCGCTTTCATTTTGAGACCATGGCAAGATCAAGCGGCGCGAGCCGCCGAGCCGCCGCGCCGGCGGCCCAAAGTGCAGCGCGGCGGCCGCCGCCCTCGCGCGACCCCCCACCTGCGCGCGAGCCTGTCGGCCGCGTGGCGGTCGTCCCGGGTGCCGGCCCTGTCCGCCAGGTCCAGCACGCCCAGCACCTCGCGCAGCAGGCGCGTGGCGCAGTGCTGCAGGGGCCAGTCCTTGGAGTTGTTGCGGCCTGGGTTTATCTCCGCCTATCGGGTGGTGGGGGGTCGTTGCGGGGTTTGGAGGGGGATGGAGGTGGAGGGGTGCGACGGGAGGGTCGAGGGTCGGGTATGATTAAATGTGCATGTGGTGGGCAAGCTGCGGGAAAAATTCATGCTGAAGGCCATGCAAGGCGTCCAAAGTGAGGGGAAATCGGCGGCGCCGCGACGAGGACGCGGCGGCGGCCGCCACAGCATGCGCCTAGAGCCCAGCGGAGGGCCACCTGTCTGCGCCCCGCCCGAAACCCAAATACGCCGCTCGCAACGAAAAGAGTGCGTGGCGCGCCACGCAAGTCGCAGCGCGGCGTGTGGTTGCCAGATCACGGCGCGCCCTCACGCCCCCCCTTCACCTGCTCCACCCACAGCTTGTGGACTAAGGCAAAGGTCTCCCACCCCATGGTGGCGCTGATGCACCCAAACGGCGATGCCGCACCCTCCTCGGGCCGCCGGCCGCCGCGCGCCTCCAGCTCGCGCTCCTGCGCACGCCACGCATATGCGCGTGCGCGCGTGTGTGTGTGTGTGGGGGGGGGGTGTGATCGTGCGCGCACAGCAGACCTGCAAGGTATTTGAGACTCGCACAGCTAGAGCGGGCGCCCCCGTTTTTCGGCCGAAAGCGGCCCCAGCCAAGGCCGTTGATTAGGGACTGGCATGATACGCCGCCAGCAGGGCGCCAGCAGGGGCCCCAACGCGCTCGCCGCCCTCCACCCCAACCCTGCACGCCGCGCGCCCGCAGCGGGTCGGCGCCCGCGGCGCCCCGCGGCGCGGCGGCAACACCACGCACGTGCGCGTGGCGCGTGCGTGCGCGTGTGTACGCGGCGCACCTGCTTGGCGCGCACGTAGGCTGTGGCCCAGGAAGCCAGGGTCATCCACTTGACAAAATCAGCCGCCTCCAGGCGGCTGATGCCCAGTCCCGGCTCGAGCTGAGCCCTTTGGGTTGGTGTCATGTTTTTGAGGGTGGGAGGCAACAGGAGGGGGCGGGAAAGGGAGGAAAGTTGAGGTTTCATTATCCTTCCAGGTGGGGGGAGGGTCATTGTATATGAACGGCGGACGGGGCGGCCCCCAGCCTGCAGGGCGGCGCGCCGAGGCCGGGAAACGGGCCCCAGGCAAAACGTCTCCCAACGCAGGCCGGCGGCGGGGAACGGGAAGGCCCCTCCGCGCAAAGGGGCGCGAAGAGCGACATACGCGGCGCGCGGCGCGTGCCCCGCCGCAAAAGGGCCGGCGCCGGGCGGCCGCGGCGCGCCGCGACCGCGCTCGTGGCAGGGACAGGCGGAGGGTTTGGGCGGCGCGCGCGGCGGCGCCGCGACGCTTCCAGTTACGTACGCGCCTGATGTGGGCCATGAGCACGTTGTATGGGCCCTCCAGGAGGGAGTCCGCATAGCGCCGCAGCTGCCACAGCAGCGCGCCGCCTGCGCTGTGCGACGGGGGGTCGGGCACCTGGCGGGGTTGTGGAAAAGAGCGGGGCGGGGGCTGGTTGGTGGGATGGGCGGAGGATTCAAGGCGCCTGTTGCGGAGAAAGGCGGCTCGTGGGGCCGGCGGCCGGCACAGGCAGGTGTTGTGGGCGGCATGGAGGAGACGCAGTGGGCGTGCGGTCGGGTTGCAATTCGCCTGCCTGGTGTGAGCAGCACGTTAAAATCAAAACGCCTCAGCGTGGGGCCGCAGGCCCGCCGGCCAAACATCCGGCCCTGCCCTGTTGGATCTTTCACATCTGGGGGTCCGCATCAATGCCTCGACACACCAGCCGAACAGCGGGACGCCGACGGACAGGCGCGGGCACCCAGCTGGGGCGAGGAGGGCGCCGCACCTTTGTATTGATCGCCGGCGCCGCCGCCGCAGCGCCCGCAGCGCCGCCGCCGACGCGCTGGTATGTTGCGCGCGCCGAGTCGGCGTGGCGCGTCACGAGGGTCGACTTGAAGCGGCCGTGGCGCATGCTCGGGGGCGGCCCCTGGGCCCGCGGGGCGGGCTGGGGGCGTGAGGGGTGGCGGAGAAGGGACGCCGGGGGTCAAGCGGCGCCGCAATTGCTGGGTAACTGGGCTGCGGGAGGGGAAATTCCCCTGTCGCACAGGCGCCTCCATCAGCAGCGTCTGGCGGGTGCAAATCAGCAGAGGCGGAGGGGCGGGCGCCCCGACGTGCTCGCGCGCGCACCTTCGGCCGCCCGGCCGGCCCCGCCGCCTGCGCGGCGGCGCGCCGCGCGGCGGGCGCCTCGGCGGCGGCAACGGCCGCGGGGTCGACGCCTTTGAAGACCTCGCACAGCGCGTCCAGCAGCAGCACAGCGTCAGACCTGCGGCGGCGGGACGGGCGCGCGAGGGGCAGGCGAGTGTGCGGCGGGCGCGCGTGCGGCGCCGCGCGGGGGCGGCGGCGGGGCGGACGCTGCTTGGGCGCGCAGGCTGGTGGTCGGGGGGCGGAACGGGGCGGCCGCGGCGCCAGGTGGCGTCCCCTGTGCTCCCAGCCGGCGTGGACCCGCGAGCCCACCGGCCCCGCTTTGCGCCTCTGCCCCCCTCCTCGCCCCGCCCTCTCACTTGAAGGGCCTGTCTCGTGAGTGGCCGGCCGCCAGCGCCACCAGCTCCAGCGCCGCCTCGTCAGCCAGCAGCAGCAGCAGCTCCTCCTGCGGGGACGCAGCCGGGGCGCGGGGCGCGCGTCGAGCGCCGTACACGTGTGAAGGTGTGATGTCATGCGGGTGTCAGCAACAGGCAGAATTGGAGAGGGGGCTGGGTACGTGTGTGTGTGTGTGTGTGCGTGTGTGTGTGTGTGTGTTTGTGTGTTTGCGTCTGCATGGGCGGTCTTGCGAGCATGTGCGTGCGTGTCCAGGCTATGCAGGCACGGGTGCTGCGCTGCGCGAGAGGGACCGGTATCAGGCAGGCACGTGCCGCCGCCCAAGGGGGGCGCACCTGCATCTTGCAGCGGCGGCCGCCGGCCCTGGCCTCCCCCGGCGGCGGGTCTGGTACGGTCAGCAGGTTGCGCACGAATGTGATGACCAGCTGGGGGGGGGGGCCAGGGG
>NW_014009657.1:0-2154 GCF_000611645.1 Monoraphidium neglectum
CCCTCCCTGCCCTCCCCCCCGCCCCCGCCCGCAGCGACGCGCCGTCACGGCCCGGCAACGTGGTGCTGCGGTGGCTGAAGGAGTCGGGCCCAGACGGCCTGTTCCGGCCGACGGACGAGGCCTGGGAGGAGAAGGCGCGCGCGCTCGTCGACGTGCGAACGCAGTGGGTCGCCGGCGAGGGCGGGCGGCGCGGCGGGTGGCGGCTGCTGACGCTGCGCAGCCGCATCCTCGACACGCGGCTCGTGGGGTAGCGGCGGGCGGGCGGCCGGCTGGTTCCCCTCGACGCGACGCCGCCGCGCGGCGGCCGCAAGCTTCCGACCGTCATGGGGAGGGGGGTGATATAAGATGCACTGCCAACGCGCTCACTGCGGGCGCGCGGCGCCGCACGGCTCGCCAGCGCGGCGCGCACGGCGTGGGGGGACGGGGTCAAGGTGGCCCCTGCGCTCTGGCGCGCGCGCGCGGCTCTGGCAGGCGCTGCTCGCCCGCCGTTTTTTGACGCGCTTTTTCCGGCCTCTGCGCCGCCCAAACTGCTCGTTTGTGTTTGTCTCACCCCGTGACGTTTCTATACGTACTTGACACGAGCTGTTTTGCATGAAGCATGGCCGGCGCACGGAGCCCGGGATCCGACTCGGGACGCCCGCAGAGGGGCAGCGTCTCGACGCCGGCGCGCGCCCCGCTGCGCCGGCACCCGAGACGTGCTTGAAGCGGCGCGGCCGACGCACCCGTCGCAAATGAGCCAGGGACGCAACGTTTGTCTCCAAAGACCCTTTTTGCTGTACGATACTCTCGGCGCCGGCTGCCGCGGCGCCTTGCATATGTCAGTTATTCTGTGTGTGTGTGTGTGTGTGTGTGTGTGTGTGTGTGTGTGTGTGTAACAGTACGCCACTGCTCAGGGCATGTGAGGGTTGGCTTGACGACAAACAAGCTTGTAGAGGCGGTTGCCCTGCCATGCACATCGGCGAGGCTGAGATTGAAGGAACGAGGGCTAGAGAGTGTACACTTCATCATGCAGCGAAGATGGTTGTGGGTCCACGCGGCTCTGGTGCCGAGCACCCTTTGCCCCCGGGTCTGGTGCGGCCGCCAGGCTGGGCGGCGGGGGCAAAGGGCTGGAGAAACGGCAGGCGGAGGCAGGCGTCGCGCTGCGTTGTGCCAGGTGCGGCTGCCTCGCCGAGGCCAGGGGGTGGCTTTTATGTTCCAAGGACAAATGAAAACATTAAGGGCTCACGAATGCGTTGGGGCCCTTTGGGCGGCGAGTGCAATCAAAACTTCGACATTGGGCCAGTCAAACAGGAAGGAAGAGGTGCAGAGAAATAAAGGAAGCAAAGGACCGACCAGTGCGCACCGGTGGCGTCGTCTACGCGGCCGCGCGGCTCGCCGCAGCCCCCCTCACCGCGCCGGCGGCGCCGCCGCCCCCTCCAGACCGCGCGGCCGCCCCGGCGCCGCCCCCGGCGCCAGGCGCTGAGTCAGCGCGGGCAGGACCTCCTCGAGGCTGCTGACCCTCAGGACCTCAAACAGCTGCGCCGCCAGGCGCTGGTACCTGGGCGCGCGCACGGCAGCCAGCGGCGGAGCGCGTGCGGGTGCGCGTTGGCGCGGCGCCGGCGTCGTGGTCGGGCGCGCGGGCGGGCAGGCGGGCGGGCTTGTGGGGTCGCCGAGTTGCCGGAGGGCGGCAGGCTGTCTTGCTAAAGCGCGTGCACACGGGTGTGGGGCCGAAGTCCGTGGATGCAGCTAGGCGGGCAGAGGGAAGTCGTGGGGGAGCCGGGCCAACTTGGAGCCCCGCACGAACCCAACCAGGGCCCACTGTGCGTGTCTGCACGCATCTCCCCCCCCCCAAAACACACACGAACACATGCACATACACAAAACACACACATACATTCACACTTGCGCGCACCGGGGCAGCAGGGTATCCAGCCGCTCCAGCCGCTCCACCAGCTGCCGGTGCCGCGCCGCCGCCGCCGCCGCGTCAGGCGCCCCCAGCCGCGCCAGCAGCAACCCCAACTCAGCCTCGGCCGCCGCCGCCCCACCTTTGGCCGCGCCCGCCGCCTCCTCCTCCCCTTCAGCCGCGTCCGCCGCGGCGCGCGCCGCTGACGCGGCCGCGCGGGCGGCGCCGGCGGCGAGCGCGGCGGCTGCTACGGCGGGGCCGCGGCCGTCGTG
>NW_014009657.1:2943-6086 GCF_000611645.1 Monoraphidium neglectum
CGTGGGCGCCGTCCGAGGCGGCGCCGGCGAGCTCTGCTGTGTAGTGGCGCCAGCGCCCAGCGTCCCTGCAGAGCGGCCGCGACACGCATCGTCCGACGGTCGCACCAGGCCGAGGGCGAGCCACTCCTGCAGCGCCTCACGGCGCTGCGGCTAGGCAGCCACGCGCCGCACCGAGGACGTGCGGCCGGCAGGCCCCGCGCGCGCCCCCGGGAGTTCGGTTCAACTGGGCTACCCTTGCCCCACCAGAACGGATTGCAGGGGCGTAAGTCGGGCGCTCACGCCCCGCGCCGCGCGATGCAACCGGATGCAATCTGCCGCGTGCCGCGGCCGCGCGCCCTCGCCCACCTGCCCGCCGCAGCCACCAGCTGGCGTATCGCGCCGACCGCCGCCGCGGGCCCCGCGTCGGCCGGCAGGGCCAGCAGCGACGAGAGGGATCTGAACAGATTCGATAGCTCCGAGTGGGAGACGTAGAGGCGGTTGAGGGCGGGGATGACGCCCTGTGTCGGTGATGTGGGTGGGAGGGGGGGGGCAATGGGAGAGGGAAGGCGAGGCGGGAGGAGGGTTCTTGGCTGAGAGCCAGTGCGCCGCGCGGCTCAAGTGCATAGCCGAGTGCCACGCACCACACCGTAAACGACAAACCCACCGCACTGTGGGGCCCAGGTCCCACCCGCGCCACAGCTGGACATTCACCACACTGGGGGGCGACAGAACCACCACGGCAAAGCCAACTGTGTCGTCAATACTGTGGACAGACAAGGCCCCACCACGCCATGAATGACTGACAGCCGCCCCCACCTCGAGGTCGGGGCAGTCCAGCAGCTTCTGCGCGTGGCCCAGAAGCTTCTGCAGCAGGCCCTCTGGACGGTCCGCCATCAGCCCCTCTGCGGCCGCCAGCACCTCGTGTGCGGCCATGGCGGACGCCTCGGCTGACACCTGGCGCGAGGGGATTGAGCCAGATCGGATCGGATCGGCTTGGATAAGATGTGACGGGATTGGATTGAATTGTCACAGCGAGAGGGGTGCAGCACAGCGAGAGGGGCGGCCGGGTCGGGCGCGGCCGTGGGCGTCTCAACGCAAGCGCTGTGCGAGGGGCGTGAGCAGGCGCGCATTTTCTCGGCGGCGTCTGGCAGGGGCTAAGCGAGGCCGATACGAGTGCTGCAAGTGCGGACGAGGGCGCTGCTCCAGATCGGGCCAGATCGCAGGTACAGACCAAGCAGGACCATCTTGCTGCCGCCTCCCAATGGCCCCACCACCCACCAGTTCCTCAACCTCCGCCACCAGCTGCCGCCCGCCCGCCAGAACCTCCGCCGCCCCCGCCTCCCAATCCGTTTGAGATCCGTCACCATTCGCCCCCGCCGCCGAGGCTCCCGTCACTGCGCCGCCGCCGCCGCCGCTGCGCGCCGCTAGCGCGCCGCGCAGGCGCAGCAGCAGCGCCCGCATCTCGTCGCCCTGCCGCAGGCCGCGCAGCCAGGCCGCCAGCGCGCGCGGCGCGGCGCCCGGGTTGACGCCGCCGGGGGCACGCGTGAGCTCTTTGGGGCAGAAGGCCACGCCGGACCTGAACACGAGGCCGCACACCTGAGATGTGTGCATGCGGGCGGGGAGAAGGAGATTGCATGTGGTTGTATATTGAGCAGTCGTCGGGACTGTTCAAAGTTTCTCAAGGCGTGATGTGATTTGCCCTTGATTCCAAGATCTCGAGAGGGGGGCTGGGTCCCGCAAGGGGCGGCGCGACGGCCCGCCGCGAGCTGCAGGGACGTTGGGGTTTAGCGCCGCCGGGGCGCCGGGCCGCGCAGGCGCGCGGCCGGGAGGGGTCGGCGCAGCCGGCAGCGCCGCGGGGCGCGTCGTCGGCGGCGAGGGGGTGGGGCTCAATCTCGGGTGCCGAGCTTTGCAGATAATTTGCTGGGCCAAGAGCTTCGCCCTGCAGCACGGTGCACACATGCCCTACCCATACCCCCCCCCCCAACCCACAAACACACACACAGACATACAACAAGTGCTTGCAGCCTGCACCCATGCATGCAGCCACACTCACAACCGCGCACCTCTGCCACGAAGGCCTCGAGCTGAGGCACCGCGCTGAGGACCGACACCACACGCCTCAGCTTGGACGACAGCTGGGCCGGGTCCGGCAGCTCCAGCGCGATGCAGGCGCCCTACTCGTGTGTGTGTGTGTGTGTGTGTGTGTGTGTGTGTGTGTGCGTGTGTGTTTGTGTGTGTTTGTGTGTGTGTGTGTGTATGTGTGTGTGTGTGTGCGCGCGCGCGCGTGCGTGCGCAAAGTTGACGCGCGATGAGCATGTTGTGCTCATCGACTCTGCATGTGTGTCGCGATCGATGCTGCCATGGGCATGCGATTCCGATTCCGAGAGTGATCGCCGTCGCCCCCCCCCTCCCCCCCCACACACAAACAGCACGCGTGCGTCCGCACACATACCCTGACACACACACGCGCACACACAAACACACACACAATCGCAAGTTCACCTGCACTGCGTCGACCAGCAGCTCTCGGGGCATCTCAGCCACCAGCCCCAGCCCCAGCCGCGCCACCGCCTTGTCGCGCTCCATCTGGGCCCGCGCGCCCCGCGCCCCTGCAAGGACGCGCATGTGCACGTGCATTGTTGCGTTGCCGTGCGTTCAGTAGGGCCAGTCGGGGCGAAGTGACGCTTGGCTGTGGCGACGCGTTGGGACGATCAAGTGTAAATATATATAATCAGTGAGAGGGGCGTCGCGCTTGCGGGCGAGCTCGGACCGCGTGCGCGCGCCTCACCCGGGCCGCCGCCGGCCGCGAGCGCCTCGAGCGCCGCGTCGCCCTCCTCTGCCTCCGCGCCCGCGCCGGCCGCGCCCCTGCGCCGCCAGTGCGCCAGCTTGCGCTCAAGCTGGTCCACCTCGCGCCGCAGACGCCTGGCGCCGACGGTTTGCCGCCACAATAACAAATTCGAACGCGACAGTGTTGCGCGGCAAGGGGTTTAAGTTGGGTCGATGCAATGTGCGGGCCGCTGCTGTTTGTTGCTGCGGCGCCAGGCAGGTCCCTAGAGCAGGCCGCCTCAACGTGTCGCAGCCCGCTCTGCGGACGAGAAGCGCAGCCCGCCCCGTGCACACCCGTCCCACCCCCCCACACCTTTCCATTACGCCCCGCCCCACGC
>NW_014009656.1:0-5295 GCF_000611645.1 Monoraphidium neglectum
CTGTGTGTGGGTGATCGGCCAAGGGTTCCAACGCATTCACCGTGGTCGGTCGCCACAAGCAAGCTGGCCAATGTTCAGGGCATGTGCATGGATCTGCAGTGTGGGCACGGCAGCTACACAACGAAAGTGGGCGGGGCTCAAGCACAGTACTGCTTAACACTGGGCATACTACTGCAGCTCACTGGCCATACGATGGTATGCTGCTGCACAGGACTATAAAGTGTGCTCGCTAGGGGGCCAAAGTCACGATGCCAGCGTCTTCTAGGGAAGTTTTGCAACCTCGTAGGGCAGATGGCACGTGTCCTGCTGGCTTGTGAAGCAATCGAGCAGGCCCAAGCCATCAGGAGGGGCCTAGAAGATGAGCAAGACACTGCACTAGCACCTTGCGCTAAGCACTCAATCGTGCAGTGACTGCAACAGGATTTTGCTGTGCATACATGCAGGTCCTTCTTGCATGCTCCTGAGTGAGGCTTCTTTGCACCTGCTCTGTGCGCCTTCGTATGATGGAGGCACTCACTGGTGCACGGGTTGGTCAACCTAGGCATTAGCTAGACTGCACAGCAGACGTCGCACCTCGTAATGTGGCTGCAGCTTCGCACGACTATGCCACAGTCAAGATGCCATTTGAAGACGCGGGGCTCTGAGGAGACACAACCGCTTATCACTCAGTCCTCAAGGCAGCATGACACAGATCCAGCCGCGCCGAACAGCGTTATGTGCCAACATGTGTGCTGGACTTTTGCTGGTTGCCTGTGCCTTTTCCAACTGCTGAATTCTCAAGGTGCATGCATACATAGCACTATACTCGATTCATGATGATACTTGAAGGCTCTGAGACAAAGTTATGGCGAGGATAGGGCGATGTCGAATGGTGAGTCAATGAGTCAGGTGGTGGCAATGGGTGGCTCCGTCAGGCCCCTGTTTTGTGGGCGATCTAGCTGAGGCCAGGCTGATCCATGGCATGTCACATACCAAACTTCCTATTTGCAGCTTACCGAGGTACTCATTGCCTAGCCTGAGACCGTAGTCAGAGTCGGCCGTGTACTGTACGTGACATTCCTCACCATCGACGGGAGTATCACTGTACTCATGAATAAGTAGATTTTGATTATCTTACGCTGGTACCGCTCATACGGTACTGTGAACATACATGAGCGTGACCAGTTGAGTTGTGACTGACCATCAGTTCGCTCAGGGGACAGCAGCCAGCCTGGGTCGAGGGCATTGGGAGAGGGCAGATGCCACGGAGCCAAGATGTGTTGCCTCTCCTGTGTGAGGCACGCACGTGAATTGTATAGCCCACGCGCCATACGCTTATCTGCACGTAATTCTGAACTGAAGCTTCAAGTGTTTGAGCCTCTCAAAGTCTCTGTTCAAATTCCTCCCTCACATGTTGCTGTTGATGACTGCGCTCATGTCGTTACTCACAAGTGCTGTTGGGCTAACGCTAGCAACAGGAAGCCTCACTCTCGCTCACACGAAGCATCACATGCACGTTGTGCAGCTTGGAGCATGACAGGTTTGTCAGCAATAAGATTGCGTGCGAGCACCATGATTTGCCCAACCTCCACGCGTTGCTGCTGTACTCCAAGGCACAAACCCTCACTGTATTGCCGGGCAGCACCCAGCTCTTCAATGCAGGTGACACGTGTGCCCTTCACGTGTTGATTGTACCTAGGTCGCACGGCAGCCGACAGAGTCTTGACGGCTAGACATCCTCCACAGTAGTGATACTTCTTGTGGGTGCTGCATGGTTGAGGTGCCAACAGGGGTGCTGACGAGCGCAGCGTGCGCATGCAACGCAGACCGGCGTTCTCACGTCCACAAGAACCAGTGCTCACAGAGCCGCCACAGTCCCGCCACTGTGCATCTTATGCGGCTGTAAGCTTGCCGGTACGCATGTGCCTCTCCATCTGGCTCTGGCTTGTCCACGCCAGTCCCCACGACAGCATGCCTGCTGACGGCAGGCGGCCGTTCAAGTTAGTCGGACAGTCAGGCCGAGCGGTGAGTGACGACAGCCAGGTTGTGAGTGCTTATGACAACACGACCATGTAGCTGAACATGACCAGAATCGAGTTTGGTCGCGTTTGTGTGGTGCATGGCGTCCCACTGGCTGCGAGGTGAGGTCAAGGCATGTGATTATGTTTATCACTCCCCTGGCACCAAGCCCAGAGGATTGAACTCAGGCCCATGTTAGCAATCCTTGTGCACAATCAACCCCACACTTTGCAAGCATCTCCACACAATCGGCAGTCCCTGCTTACGTCCATGCGACGCTTTTAAGAGCATTCATGACAGAACGTCAACGCCGTCGCTGCATGGCGGGCGTCGCCGCTCACTGCGCAGCCCATGATGGAGAAGGGCCCCTCTCATGGCATCCACCCCTGTGTAATAGGAAACCCGTGGCACCCTACTGTCAGTGGTGTCTGCCCAGCCGGCAGACCGTGGAGTCCCCCTGCGTCCAAGCACGGTTGATGATTGCAATGCTATGAAAGCTCACCCCCAGGTGTTGATGAGCGCCAGGGCGGGGCGCCGGCCGCACTGCATTGGCACTAGGGAGTGGCTACCGCTGCTCCAAGGTCATCCAGTCCACGGCATGCCAGCATTGTCTCATCAGGCCCAGCCGACGCCGGGCGTGGCAGCAGGTGCGGCCAGTGATGTGCACTGCCGAATGACACAGCATAACCGCGTACGGGGATCAGCAGCGATGAACCGCATCAGAAGAAGCAGGATGTCCAGAAGCAGCAGCATTCAAGAGCGACTGTGCGGAGGTCAGGCCTGTTGCAACAGGCCTGCAGAACATGCGCATCGAGTGCGCAGGTGCCGCTTGCAGCATGCTGCCGAGCGCAAACGTGGCACGCGCCAAAGCAGCTTGGTCGCCACGAAAGCACGCCTGTTTATGTAAGCACTTCCAAGAGGCGCGGCCGCTGTGTTGTCCTCGCGGTTGTAGTCTGATCTGGTGAGGGATCGGTGTGCTCACAAGCAGTATCGTCGGGTTTTTTAGCACTTCATTTGCGTTAGTCGAGGAATCTTCAGCACGGTCGTGGGTTGCTGGGCACGTTGTTGTGCAGTGCAGCAGCAGTACTGTAATGTGCAGTACCAGAGTCGGGTGACAGGAGACGCCTTGAATTCTCCCGTGCGTGATTACATCATTAACCCCGTCATCCTGATCTGCAAAATGTACCGCATACACAGTGTAGGCTCCCTGCATCATGGTGACTCAAGGCTCAAGTGCCAACTGGTTGCAGGCGCGCCTCCAGAGGCCAAAAACGATGTTTATATATCATAATTATGCATAATCAAACCTGTGTGCATGTGTGTCTTTGTGTGTCTTGAAGACACGCCTCTCAACCAAACACATTTGTTTGCAAGACACACCCCTGTTCTACTGCACAGGGGGGCAGCCCAATGCCTCCAGCAGCACCGTCGGCGTCACTCGCACCCACCCAATCCGCACCTGCCTGCTGGCGCTTACACTTGCCTGCACACTCATGTGCACGAATAGTTTGAGTTATTGCCCTTGCTTCTAGTAGATAAACATGCATGGCAAGAGGGCACTGCACTCATCTGCAACCTCATTTCAACACTGATGGGGGTGTCACATGCGTCCCAGGCGACACCCCCGAACCCCCGTCGTAGCGGCATCACAGCCACCAAAACCCAATCGTTACACAAACAAAACGTTTTGAGTTGCCCTGAATGGAAGGCTCAGGCACTCCGTTCGTATTTTACGCAACACACACACTGCGCTTGCTCATCTCAGGGATTAGTTAGGCCATGACTAAGGCAGCGGCCTAGGCGCATCATGCACGACGGAACCCTGCACCAGGGACATCGTTGATGTGACCTATAAGGTCCTGCGTGTGTTCCTCTGGGCTGGCCTGCCCAGGTTCGCACGCTGATGAGTAAAGCCACGATCTCAACACGAGGAAGGACCCTGGACTGGTTGTGTGACCACCTTCGCTAACGTTGACTTTTCACGCAAAGGGTTGCAGTCGATCGGGTACGAAAGCACCTCAACTACCGGTGGAGTCGTGGTCGGCCGTCACACACCCAGCCACCGTCTCACCTGGGGCAGTGGCAAGTGTGCGGCAAGGGTGGACAACAAACACAATCTTCGTTGCCACTTGCGTATTCTTGTAGCCAACCATTTTGTTGGCGCAAACCATCGACGCCCGAGTCTCGTTTTTTTCTCGTAGACGTCGCTGGGCCCAGCATGCGGTGCATACGGAGATCGCTCATGCCTTTGGCGGGTATACTGCTGCTTCTCAACATGCTGGGAGCGGTCGTATGTGCCAGGTGCGCATGCTGCAGGGATGCGTGGCCGGGGGTGTGCAGGGGACTCTGATCGAAGCGGGTGACGGGACATGCATGGAGCACAAGCGTCAAAGCAGTAGTGGGGGGAACAGTTACTGCTGTGCACCAACAGGCCCCACCCTCGGCACATGGAAGTAACCCCCATCAACAATTGATGACACCCTGTCACCGCGAGCTGATTGCCGCCACCCCAGCTGATATGCCTGCAACCCATGCATCTGCATGCCTCCTCTTTAGCTGTCTGTACAGACAACACCATTCATGCTGACCCACGCACCGCCGTCCTGCCACTCCTCCCACCCTCTTGGCGTCCCCCGCCCGCAGCCCCCAGCAGGTGACCCCCAAGAAGCAGAAGCTGGCGGCGGTGAGTGCCGCCTCAGGCTGCCTGCTACGCACGGCCTGGATGGGAGCACCAGCTGGCTGCGTACTCAGCATTAGCATGGTGGCCATGCATGTAGGCCTGTTGCCTTGAGACATTGTGAAAACGCCCGCCTGCCCCACCGCGCTGTGTGTCTGCATTGCGTGAAGCCAGCATCCCGTGTTGCTGGCCTGCAACCTGCTCTTCTTGCACAACACCATACAGTGTGCGCCTGTCAAGGCTTTGGTCAAGTCGTGCACCTCCAAGGCCGGCCCCACCGCCCTCATGGACCAGTTGTGCAGCGAGCTGCTGGCACCCGCCAACGCTACGGCCGACAGCAAGGTGCGTGCCCTCACACGCACGCACGCACGGACACAAATGCACGCACGCACGCATATACACAGAGAACAACGCATGCGCATGAAAACTCTTGTGCACGGGCAGGTGTCTGGTGTGTGCAGGTGTGGCAGCAAACAGATGCGACGATACGGTGGCTACTTGTGGGGTGGTTGGTGGGTGAGGGCAACTGCAGCTTTTCCAGCAGCACGGAACGGCCACGTGTTCGGCCATCATGTGGCAAGGTGCCCAATCACCAGTCTGGTGGCTCTTCGCTTATGATA
>NW_014009655.1:0-5297 GCF_000611645.1 Monoraphidium neglectum
GTGGAGAGGCGGGGGTGCGGAAAGCAGGGTGAAGATGCGCTGCACCAGCGGGATCTACGCGTCCCACCACAGAACAGGCCTGTCTAGCCGCGCGGCCACCCACCACGCGCGTCTGCCACTTGAGTGGGCTGGCCACCGTCTTGTATGGCTGCTGCGGGTTCTGCGGCGCACAGGAGGGGGCGCGCCAGCCATGCAGAGGCGTGAAGCTTGAAAGAGGGCTGCAATGACCCGCCGTGATGGTCCCACAGCCCGCCGTGATGGTCCCACAGCCCGCCCTCACGTGCGCACGCCAGGGGCCAGGAGGGCCCTCGCCGCATACCGTCCCCCTGCAAGCGCTCCCCGCCCCGCTTTGCTGCATACCTCGCCCTCACCCCGTGCTCTCCAACCCCCCGACCCTCTCCCTGGCAGCACAGCGCCGGCAAACCTCACAGCCCCCATTGCCCCCACCTGCAGGTTGAAAACGAACAGCTGCCTGTCTGCTGTGGCGGCCACCAGCAGGGGGTGCTTCACGTCCAGCGCGTACAGCCGCTCGCTCAGCGTGTAGGTGAATGCGGGCTGCGGCTGGCGCAGGTCCCAGTAGCTGCGGGGCGCGCGTGCGCGCGCGCGCATGTGTGTGTGTGTGTGTGTGTGTGTGTGTGTGTGCGCACGTATGCGGGAGTGCGTGTGTGTGCGTGTGTGTATGTGTGTGTGCATGTGCATGTGAGAGGGGGCAGCATGATGCCCACCAATTCGCCGTGAGCCGCTTCGCCAGACAAATGCAACCGAGCCCAGCCCCAGGTCATGGGCGTACCATACCCAACTAATACAGCCTTGCCCTCCCGGTCTTTGATTGCTCGCTCGTTCCTTTCTCACAGTGTGTTTGTCACACACATACATACACATTCACACCCGCACACGCACGCCAACGTGCGCGCCACCACATTCCTCTCCCCCCGCACCGCAGCGTCTTGTCCCAGCCGCCCGTGACCAGCATGTTGAGCTCGGGGATGAACGCGCAGTGCCGCACGGGCGCGTCATGCGCGGCCACCTGCGATGAGGGGAGGGGTCATCTGGGGCGCTGAGCCAGCGGCAGCAGCTGGTACGGGCAGGCGCAGGGGTACGGGCTGCGCTGGCTGTGCGAAGAGGCAGCGTCTTGGGCCAAGGTGAGCGCTTGAGGGGGCGGCTGAAGGCGACAGCGAGCAGGTGCTCCAAATGTTCGTGCAAGGCATGCGGCAAGGCGCGGGCACACCACCACACTTGCATGCAGGCTTTCAGGCTCGCAAGATGCGGCGGTAGCAGACGCATGCAGCCACCAGCCCATGCGCCCGCTGGCCCATTCGGCTGCTTGCCCATACGGCCGCTAGCCCATGCGGCCGCTGGCCCATGCGGCAGCAGGGCCAGCACCCCACCTGCTGGCTCTGGTTTGTTGCCAGGTTCCAGAGCTTCACCATCTTGTCGCACCCGCCAGTGAACACTGTCGTTGACGAGGGGCAACGCACGCAGGGGCACGGCACGCGTTTCCGTGTGTGGAAGCGTCTGTCGGGCCGGGGGCGCAGGGACCAGTACCGCTCGCGGTGCCGCTGGTGTGAAGAGGACGCGCGTTTTTTTGCTGGGGGCCATGCAAGGGGCGCCGGATGCTGCCAGCCTGGGGCAGAAAGGGCCGAAGGGGTGCTTGCGACGGGACGCCTGCTTGTGCTGCCGGGCTATGCGCGTGGCAAGACGTGCGGCCATGCGGGGTTGCGCAGGGTGGATGCTGCACAGAACACCCCATGTGGCGGGCGCGCACCCCCGGTGCCGTCTGCATTCCAAGCGCTGCACAGCACCGGCTGCGTGTGCGTGGTGGACGCCTTGGGGTTGGCGGTGCCATTGGGCTGCAAGGGGCGGCGCAGGCGGGGGGCGAGGCGCGGGGTCGGCAAAGGGGGGCGAGGCACACAGCAACGGGCGGCTGCATCGCTCTGCTAGGGGCCCGTGCTCGGCTGCAGGCGCGCGGCGATGCCGTGTGTGCACGCGCATGCGCATGGGGGCCGCCCGACCTGTATATCCCAGCAGTAGACGTTGTTATCCCAGCAGGTGGCCACCAGCAGGTTGGCGCGCGGGCTGAATGCGAGGCTGGATACGCTGTCGCCCAGCGGCGTCGCCACCTGCACGTCCTTGTTTGGGTTGTGCCCGCCCTGCTGCGCCTGCGCGCCGAACATGGCGCCCCCGGCGCTGCTGCTGCTGCGGCCCCGCCCCGCGGGATACGACGGGCGCCGGCGGGGGAGCTGCGGCGGCGGGCGCGGGGGCCTCCCGCTGGCGGGGTAGGGGGGTGCCGGTGCGCGCTGCGCCCAAGTGCCGCCTCAGCCGACGCGGCACTGTCTCCGGGGCTAGCTGTACGGGGTCCACAAGCCGTTTCCTGGGCCCTAGACAGTGGGGATCTAAACCTGGAGGCTTGTGCACGCAGGCTCTGGAGCGAAGGTGAGCTTGGCGATCTGGATATACTCTGTGGTGGATCTATATGAAATGAACAAGATGATCAGGCATTGACAGAGTAGTCGACAGCTGTGCAGCCGACGCCAAGATCACCTTAGGTGATCTACCGCGGGCCCCTGATGTGGGCTTCATTCGTTGGCTGCGATCATTTTGTTGTTTTGTCGGCTGTGTTTTGTTGCGTGTAGGCCTCGCAACGCAGCCTCGCCTGCTGGTTCGCACAGACTTGCGGTGGGCTGGCCGCATAAAGCCTCGGCAGTTCAATTGAAGGAACAGCCGAGCCGATGCAGCAGTACGTGCCACCGGTGGCACGATCAGTACGCGGGCCAGGCGGCCGGCCGCGCACCCTCGACGATATCAGCAGCGGCGCACTCCATTGCGAGGTGCGTTTGTCGCCACCGCGCCGCGTCCTCGGGCTGCAGAGGTCGGCAAGCCCTAATGTCGGGCCGCCGACACCACAAAGCCGGGGACTGCAGCAGCGGTCCGCGCTGCGGCGCTGCTGCGCGCGGCTGCGTACGCCAGCACAGCGGTTTGGCGTCAGGTGCATCCACACGCACCTGGCGCCGCCATCCGGCCCGTGCGCAAACAAACGCACAGACTCGCGTGTGGACGCGCAGCAGCGCTGTTACCCCAAGCTGCTGCTGTTGCTGCTGCTGCTGCTGCTGCTGCTGCTGCTGCTGCTGCTGCTGCTGCTGCTGCTGCTGCTGCTGCTAGTTCGGCAGGCAACTGTTGAAAATTGCTTGAACTTCTATTGCGGCTCCCTTTTTAGACAGCGACCTAGGTACGGTCAAGCCTAGCTCATCGTACATTGACTGGCTGCGCTCCCTGTCCCCCTTCGCATGCACGGGACCATCCCCACAAACTGCGAACGCGCCGATCAGATACGTGTGGATTTCACCCCTCGTGGCGCTCTGGAGGCTGCGCTGCCCTCGTGTCCAGACCCTGTGGAGCGGCTGCCGCCCGGCAGCAACCCGCAGGCACGCCGAGGAAACGCGCACGGGCACGTGTGCCTTATCGCCGGCCTGGACGGCGGCGGCGCACGCGCCTCTGCGGTTTGCTTCGTCTTTGTATCTTGCTGCTGCGCCGGTCGCCAGCGGCCCCCTTGCCCGTTTGCGTGCCACTCGTCGCCCTCAATCTCATCATGCTCAACTCCGCCGCTCAACCCGCCCTCCCAGGAGCCCGCCGCCGCGAGCGCGCTGCTGCGCTCCCCAGCCTCCCCGGATTCCGGGCAGATACGCGAGCTGCTGGAGTGGTTCGCCGCTGGCGCAGCAGGCGCGGCACAGGCAACGGGCGCAGCGGATGCGGCCGGCGACCCCCTGGCTCTGCTGGCGCTGCCGCCGTCCTGCAGCAAGCAGCAGCGCGCCCTGTGGCACAAGGCTGCAGAGCGCATAGGGTTGCATTCCGAGAGCGCGGTGAGGCATCGGTCAAGCATTTGTTGGAGCTTTGAAGCAGCAGCTTGGTGTATGCGCGCAGCCCCATGGAGCTTGGGTCCCTGATACCTTCTGAAGCCGTCTTCCGCACCGCTGACAGTCCGGGTTTTCACTCGGGTTGTTGCGCGGCGCTTGAAACGCGGCACGAGTGAACCAATGGTCGCATGCGCCGCTGCACCTCGCAACCGACTCCCACAGGGCGTCGGTGACGACCGTCACCTGCGCATCTATTCGCCCGCCGCGTGGCAGCGCACGCATGGTGACGTGGCAGCGTCGCCGGCGGCGGCAGGCGGCCGCGCCGGCGGCGGCGGCGGCGAGCGCGGCGTTCGCGGGTCACGCGGCGGCGGCGAGCGCGGGGCGCCGCAGCAGCAGCGTCAGCGTGTTAAGCAGCTATGGTCGTGGTGCCAGCAGGAGGGGTTGTTCAACTATTCACAAGGTGAGGTCGTTGAAGGTGCAAGCAGGCCGCAGGGTATCTGGGAGGAGCAGTTTCGGTACCTTCGGCACCCTGCGGCGCCTGCCAAGCTGCCTCTTCACCAAGCTGCCTGCCCACCAAGCGCAACATACTGAATTGGGTGGGGGAGCGGGAGACGTGCGCCTGCCGTCTGGCACCAGGCGTGCTGTGTGCGACATGCATCCAAGCAGCGCAGGGGCGCGGCTCACCACCACTGCCACCAATGGCCCGCCCCCGGTCCATGACCGTGCCGCACGTCTCCCGCCCACAAGGGGAGGTGATGACGCTTGTGACCAGCGGCGCCCAGCTGCCGGCAGACGTCGCCGCCGTCGTTGAAAAGAGGTGGGCGGGACGCCTCACTGCCACGCGCGCAGCGCCCGCAACCGCCCCCCTTGCGGTCCCTGTGGCCCCACGTGCGCGTGTGCATGGCGCCCCTCTGGCGGCTCGGGCCAGCGCGCCATCCTCATGCCCGTGTCGTCGCTGGCGGAGTGCAGCAGTTGCTAGCAGCCGCGGTTGCATCCCGCATCTCACCCTTACTGGCCGATCTCTCTTGTGACCTGGAGGATCCGGGGATTTGCGGGGCGCAGTACTAAACCACGACCGCCCCTCACATCGCGCAGGAGCGCGGCGCAGCGCCTCGTCGCAGCGCTCGTCGCCGGCGACGAGCCCGCCGCGCTGTCCGTCATAAGCTCGCACCCCAAGGCCTGCTGGGTGCGCGACGACGCGACCGGCGGCTACCCAGCGCACGTGGCGGCGCACTACGGGCTCGAGGCGGCGCTCAGGGCCATGGTCGCCGCCAACGCTCCGACGATCTTGGACCAGCGGGACGCGCGGCGGCTGACGCCGCTGGGGGTGGCCAAGGAGGCTGGGCAAGCGGGCGCCGCCGGCGCGATCGCGGGGATGGCGGCGGCGGCCGCGGCCGGGGCCACCGCCGCGGAGGCGGCGGCGGCGCCGGCTGCGGCGGTTCCGCC
>NW_014009654.1:0-5292 GCF_000611645.1 Monoraphidium neglectum
AGATACACCCAGTGGGTCCTCATGCCGACCGACGCCCCCGGCCCGCCCCCTGGCACCCCCGGCGCGCCGCCCCTGGCGCCCGCCAGCGTCGAGCTGTTTGACCGGGCGTTGACCGGCATGCTGGCGCGCGTGGGCGACCGCAACCGCCTGGTGCAGCAGTCAGCGTGCAGCGCCCTCGCGGTTATGGAGGAGCACGCAGGTGGGTCGCAGGGTGGTGCGGCGGTGGGTTGAGGTTGTTGAGGTTAAATTCGCGGGGCTCTGGCTGCAGGCACGTGCGCGCCATGTGCGCTTGTCTGCGTTTGTGTGCGTACGGGTGCGGGTGCGCTCTCGGGTGTGTGCATTTGTGGTCGGGAGACGGTTGTGCGGCGTTGGGTGCATTGGGTGCATCATCGTCCAAGCAGCGCCCCTGCACGACTGCTCGCCGCCCCGCCCTCCGCCCCCACACACAAAAATTAACAGCTGCCGCCACCAACGGCAAGGCGCTGCTGCCGCACCTGCCGTCCATCCTGGACACACTCGCTGCGGGGCTGCAGCACTACGGGCGCCGCACGCTGCGCGTGCTGCTCGACGCGCTCAGCACGCTCGCGGGGGTGGTGGGGCCCGCACTCGGCGACCCTGCGCTGGCGCAGCGCTTCATGCCGCAGGTGAAACCGCTGGGCGCGGGGGTGCCTAGAGGCGGCGCCAGGCCGCATAACGCAATGTGGCAAGGGCTGTGGGCGTCAAGCTTGCAGTGCAAGAGCGTGCAAGAGACGCAGCATTGAATCGGCCGGCTCGGCGTCAGTGGTGATGAGCGAGAAACAGGCTGCCGTGCCACTATTATCATCGAGCTTGCCGCCTTAGATGCCCCTGAGCAGTCAGTGTCACCTCCAAGCAAAGGCAGCCCTTCGTTTCAGCACAGTGCCTCACGCTCACGCACCCATCCACCCCAAATTCCACCCCATCTTGCATCACCCCCCCCCCTTGCAGCTGTTTGACCGCTGGTCGCGCCAGGGCCTCGCGGCGCCCGAGTCCGCGCCCGTGATGGAGGCGTTCAGCGCGCTGGCAGTGGCGATGCGCGGGGGCTTCGAGGCGTTCGCCAAGCCGGTGTTTGAGGGGGCCATGCAGGTCGTGCTCCTCATGCAGGAGGCCAAGGCTGCACAGGTGCGTGCTGTGTGTGTATGTGTGTGTTAGTGTGTGTGAGTGAGTGCGTGTGTGTGTGAGTGAGTGTGTGTGAGCGCGCGCACAACAGACTGCGAGTTGGCTGCCTGCGCGCGCGTTCCCGGCAAGGGCCAGGGTGGACGGACTCTGGCACCCGCCGCGCCGTGGCACCGATGTCTCTCCGCCGCCGTCCGCGCGCGGCTCCTGGCTCAACCCCGCCCGCTGTCCTCCCCTACACCCCTGCCTCCGCTCCCGCGCCGCAGGCCGCCGGCCAGCCGCCGCCGCAGGGCGTGCCCTACGAGCCGGACACGTACATGGCGGCGCTGGACCTGATAGCAGGCCTGTGCGACGCCCTGCGCGCGGGCGCGGAGCCGCTGGTCGCCGCGTCGCGCCTGGTGGCCGCGCTGCCGGACGCGTGCAGGGACGAGGCGCCGGACGTTCGGCAGAGCGCGTTTGCGCTCATGGGGGACCTCGCCAGGTGTGTGTGTGTGTGTGTGTGTGTGTGTGTGTGTGTGTGCGCGCGCGCGTTTGTGAGGCGGGCAGGGCGGGACGCAGGGACGCGCCAGATTAGGGCATCGACGCTGCTGGCCAAGGCGGGCGGGCATGAAGCCACGCATCGCCCCCACTGCTGGCAGCGCGGCGTCTGCCGTTCGCGTCGCACTCAAGCCGAGCGGCGTCCTTGTAGCGCACGCATATCTCATTGCTGCGTGGTGAGCTGCTGTGATGAGCTGCGTCCCGCGGACACTGCTGCTGACCGCGCATGCCCGCACTTTCACGCTTGGCCCGGCCCGCAGGGGCTGCCCAAGCCACCTGCTGCCGGCCCTGCCGCAGTGGGTGGGCCTCGCGCTTTCGCAGCTCGACGCGCCCGCCCTGAACGAGAAGGCAATGCCCGCCGCCAACAACGCCGCCTGGGCGCTCGGCGAGCTGCTCTGCCGCGCGCCGCCGGACGCCGCCGCCGCCGCCGCCGAGCGCGTGAGCGCGGCGATGCACTTCATCCTCTCCGGCGGCGTGCGCGTGACGCACGGGCTCAAGGAGAACGCGGCCATCACCCTCGGCCGCGCCGCGGCGGCCGCGCCGGGCGCGCTGGCGCCGCACCTGGCGCACTTTCTGAGCCCGTGGTGTGGCGCGCTGCGCGGGGTGCGGGACGAGGTGGAGAAGGAGGATGCGTTCCGGGGGCTGTGCAGGCTGGTGCCGCTCAACGTGGAGGCGGCGTGGCAGTCGTTCCCGCAGCTAGCAGGTACGGGGCAGGGCGTGTTTGTGGGTGTCGTGCGGGTGTTTTTGTGTGTGCGTGCATGTGTGTGAGTGTGTGTGGGGGGGGGGCGTGTTTTTGTGTGTTTGGGCACGTGCTTGTGAGTGTGTGTGTATGTGTGTGTGAGCGCGCAAGCACGCGCTCACATGCTTTGTCCGTTGGTGGACATGTGCTGTTGGGGTTCAGCAGGTTGCTGGCGGTGCAGCTGGCCGCGAGGCATGAGCGGTGTTTGGGACACCTGGTAGCTTCGGTTGTGGAACGAGCTTTGGCAACACACACACACACACACACACACACACACACACACACACACACACACACACACACACCACACACATACATGCTGGCGGCTGGGCCATGCACAGACCAGAGCCCGGCAAGGCGCCCAGAGCTGCTCACCGCTGCATTGCATGTAGCGCCCCTGGCTCAGCGTCACCACTTGCCGAACCCAACCCACCCACACTCCCGCAGCGGCCTTCGCCAGCTGGCGGCACATAGCGGACCAGCAGCTGCGCGCGGACATGACGAGCATCATGCAGAGCTTCAAGGCGGCGTACGCGGCGCAGTGGGGGGAGATGGAGCGGCGGTTAGAACCCCAGCTGGTCATGCGGCTGCGGGAAATGTACGGGGTGTAACCGGCAGCCTCCCGGCTTAGATGACAAGGCGCAGGGTTAACGAGGGCGGTGGGCCTTGATGCAGGAGGAGGTGCAGTAAAGGAGGGCGGGCTTTTGCCGGCTAGCCGTCAATGAATTTTGAGGGGGCGGTTGGGGAGAGGGCGTGACGTCATTTGCCGAGTCTGGTGGGCGGTCGCCGTGAGAGCCGCCTGCATGTCGCTGGCCCTTCACATCAAGACAGCACGACTTGGGACTGCACACCGCACTCTGTGACAGTCGTCGCCAGCGAATGGCCCCGTACCCCAACAGCAGCTCTGAGCTCTCGCTGCGGTATGTCATATGCGTCGAGGCGCTGGGCCCAGGCGCACTCGGTGACAGCTCTCAATTGCACGTTATTGTTAACACTTTTGCGACGGGTCAGGACTCAGCTCTCGCTGTAGACTTCTACATGCCCGAGGCTGCTTTGCGATCTGCACGCTCGTAGCTCAGCTGGTTGGACCGCTTGATCAGCCCCGAGAGGGCGCACGCTGAAAGCATGGCGGATAAGGTGGAGATACCGACTGTGGCGCTCACGCAGGTGCGACTTGGGTCCAAAGGCCCGACTCCCTTGAGCGACTGCCCACAGCAGGAGCTGCCACGCATGGAGCCGGTTTTAGGTTGATCAATATCAATTGATGTTCCGGGTGCATTTGAAATGAATCAAGGGCCTGCTGGCAGCACAAGGGGCCGCACTGCGCATGGCGCAGCAACGCGCTGCGCTGCATGGGAGTTGCCCCGCTGTGGCGCTCATCGGGCCTGTGCTGTGCCTTCGGTTCGCGAAGTATCCTGCGCGGCGTCTCCAGGGGCCGACGACGCCGGCGGCGCTGCCAGGCCTTCCGCGCCCCTGGGCTGCTGATCAGGCCTGCTCGCGCAGCTGCCGCCCCGGTGACCCCCGCCGGCGCCCTCGCCCGCGCACCCCAGATCATCGAGCGCCTGACAGAGCGCCGCATTTCCGTGGAGAAGGCGGTCACCACGCTCGGCGAGGCGCCCTCTGGCCTGCGCGATGTATTCGAGCTCTGCCGCGGCTTTGAGCGCGCCTTCACCAACATCGTCAACGTGAGGGCCGCCGCGCCGCGCCGCGCCTTGAGCGCGGGGACGGCCAGCAGGGCCACGCTCCCTGTCTCCCCACTCCAGCAGGCCTCGCGAGTGGCGAGCGCAGCGCAGCCGCCAGCAATTTGCGGAAGAGGTGTGGTTGGGCTGGCTGCTGCACACCTCGGCACCTGCCATGCAATGCAGTTCCCCATGCGCCGCCATCGCGGCCAATCGGATTCCGCAGGAGTCCCCCGCGGCGAACAAGATCAAGGAGGCGTTCTTCAGCGAGAAGGGGCTGGCCGGCAACGTGCAGAAGCTGCCGCTTGAGAAGGTGTTTGAGATCGAGAGCGTCAAGAAGGTGGGCAGGCGGCGCGGCAGGGGGCGCGGGGTGTCAAGTATATTACCAGGCCCGGGGCCCAAAGCGCGGCTTGGAGCGGCGGGTCTTCGCGGTGGCCGCGGCTGTGGCAGGGGCGGGGCGGCTGTGCCAGCAGCATGAACGACATTGCGTCAGCGGCTGCGGGGCGTGCCCAGGGGGCGACACCTCCGGCTTTTGTTGGAGTGCAGCTGGCGAAGACGCCCAGCGGCGGAGGCCAGTCCCAAGCAGTTCCCGGTGCCGCGTGCGTCGGCGAACCCCGGCACCGCCTTGACCTGAACCCCGCAGATCACTCGGACCGCGGACGGCTACCAGCCCCACCTGGTGTCGCCCGAGCGCGGCCTGCGCCTGATGGCCGTCAAGGCCATGGACCAGGTGGGCCAACTGCGGCCGCCCTGCTGCGCGCACACACACACACACACACACACACACACACCTACACACACACCTCGCCCAGCGCGGACGCTCCGAGGACGGCCCGCGCGCACACGCACACTGCGCACGCCGCCGCCAGGCGTCTCAACCCCTCATGCTCGCCACACGTTGCTTGTCTGGGCCGTCAAACACACTGCTCTCCGCCCTCTCCGCCCTGGGCTCGTGCCGCCCAAGGTGGAGGGCCCCGTCATCCAGTGTGTGTCTGCAGTGTACTCGATGCTCGTCAGCGCCGCGCGCGAGGCGGCCGCGGCGGCGGGCGAGCACACAGAGGCGGCGACGAGCGGCAAGGTGCCCCTCAACGTGCCCGAGTTCAAGAACGTGATCATGCCGGCGGTGGTGCGCGCGCTGGACGAGTGGAGGGCTGAGGCGGAGAAGAGTGAGCGGGGGGGGGGTGTGCGGAGTGGGGCCGAGGG